>NC_088882.1:10035661-10274597 GCF_032884065.1 Artemia franciscana
GACAGAGGGAGGAAATATTATAATTCGGTCCTTAAGGTGGATAAACTCACCTGTTGGGCAATGGAGTCTTGTCTTGCCAAATATAGCAACTTGCTAAGAACATCATTGTTGCTGGATAAAATGATGGATCATAGTCAAGATTCCTAAAGTCAAGAAAAAAAAAACGTTTTATTTATACCTTTTAAAAGCATAACCGTTTTATTTATAAGGCTTACTAGCATAACCTGTTTACTCGCAGTAGACCTTACTAAAACCTTTAAAAAAAATGAAAAAAAAATGCTAGATCTGATCTGAGTTTTACACCAGTGAGTGGGTTTTTAAGATATGGAGACAAATATACCATAATAAATGTTAAAGCAGCTTAGGTCTAATTGTTGTCACAAGTAATACATAAAAAAGCCGAAAAACAGGGGGCAGCTATAGTTTTATGACCTTCACGTTTTCCATTATAACAGAAAAAAACTACAAAAACTTTAAGTGTTACAGATAGTAAAACATAATGTTATATACTTATATACTCAAGGATAAACTTTAAGTGTTATTACTTAAATTTTAAGTGTTGTCAATAACGTCTTGTTCTATTTCTTGTAGCCTTGATTTTTTTAGATTTTCATTTAGGATCAAGTATTTGGAAGCTCAACTTTTTGACATCTGGGTAGTCCAGATTATAAAAATTACTTTTCAGATTATAAAAGGTTGATTTTCAAAGTATTTGTACTGGCGGCAGCAAAGAAAAAAATGTTTAGTGACAATTCAAAAAATAAATAAATTTGAAGTTAAATGAAAAACAGTTCTGTTTTCAGCAGTCCTGTGTTCACTATGTAGTTCCATCACGCCTCTATAGAAGAAGAAGAAGTAAAGCATAAGAAAAAAACAAAATTTAGTGAAAATTGAAAGAATACGATATTATTATAGGTCAAGGAGAAAACAGTTCTGTTTTCTGCAGTCCTGTATTTATATTGCAGTTCTGCGACGTGTCTGTAGAAATAGAAGAAGACAAAGAATGAGAAACAAAGGGGTAAAAATTCTTAGAACACGATATGCCTGCAGTTCAATGAAAACCAGCTCTGTTTTCTGCAGTCCTGTGTTCACTATGTAGTTCCATCACGCCTCTATAGAAGAAAAAGAAGTAAAGCATAAGAAAAAACAAAATTTAGTGAAAATTCAAAGAATACGATATTATTATAGGTCAAGGAGAAAACAGTTCTGTTTTTTGAAGTCCTGTATTTATATTGCAGTTCTGCGAGGTGTCTGTAGAAATCGAAGAAGACAAAGAATGAGAAACAAAGGGGTAAAAATTCTTAGAACACGATATGCCTGCAGTTCAATGAAAACCAGCTCTGTTTTCTGCAGTCCTGTGTTAATTTTGCAGCTCCATCACGTGTCAATAGAAGAAGAAGAAGAAGCAAAGAATGAGAAAAAAATAGTGAAAATTCTTAGAATACGATATTATTGCGGTAAAATGAAAAAACAGTTCCGTTTTCTGCAGTCCTGTATTTATTTTGCAGTTCTGCGACGTGTCTGTAGAAAAAGAAGAAGTAAAGAATATGAAAAAAGGAGTGAAAATTCTTAGAAAACGATATTATTGCAGTTCAATGAAAAAACAGTTATGTTTTCTGCAGTCCTAAAATAGTGAAAATTCTTAGAATACGATATTATTGCGGTTCAATGAAAAAACAGTTCCGTTTTCTGCAGTCCTGTATTTATTTTGCAGTTCTGTGACGTGTCTGTAGAAAAAGAAGAAGCAAAGAATATGAAAAAAAGGAGTGAAAATTCTTAGAACACGATATTATTGCAGTTCAATGAAAAAACGGTTTTGTTTTCTGCAGTCCTGGGTTTATTTTGCTGTTTCTATAGTAGAAACAGCAGAGAATAAGAACAAAAATTATCTGAAATTCGAAGAATATAATGACTTTACGGGTCAATGACATAGGCAGAGCAGCAGAGATAATTTAGAAGGTGTTGTATTACAAGACATTAATTTTGCAGGGGAACAAAAAAAAATCAGACAAAATAAAGAAAAAAAAAAAAAACGCTTCGGTTTCTCTGACAAACCACTACTCGAAAGAAAGACGAATTTTAGAGGTATTGTAGATGCGGCAAAAAAAAAATTGGTTTAAAAGGAGCTAATTGTTAACTATTTCTTTGAACGAAGAAAGATGATATAAGCAGATTTTGGAGAAAGACAAAAACTTCTAACCGTCTTGAAAACCAGAGCGGATACAGAAATACAGACTGAACAAAGCGATAGCACTTGATGAGTTTAAGAGTAGAGCTCACGAATCTCATTTGAATAAATAGATGAATGGTTTATTTCAAAACATCGGCTCAAATAAGCCAAATTTACCAAAATAGCCCAAAAAGCCAAATAGCTCCAATAGTTGCGTTCTCATCGGACAAACATAGGGATTCAAAATAGCTAAAACAAAATTCATACTGTACACAAGTCAGTCTAATACTCAGGTAAAATAATTAGGAAAAAAGAAAAAGAGACGTATGATTATTTCTTACCATTCCTCACTTTTATTTCAACTACCTTTCCTTATTAATACCTTTTCTACTTTTCTTCTAATGATTATTTCTTACTTCTACAATCTGCGTGTGTGGTGCCGCCGGACGAACGAGGGTACAAATTCCCCAAGGGCAAGTCAGAAAGAGATACCAAATACGCCAGTTTTTGTTACTCGTTGTTGCATTTAGCTCTTGTTACTATGTCTAATTTAGAGCCAGTAAAAAGAACGTAAAACCTGATTGCTTCTTTGTAAGAATTTGTAAGCAAGTAGCACTCCAGTGCTACCGTATTAAAAACTGTACTTCAGATGTATTAGTTTATTTTTGTCATGAACAGCCCCGCTTCTTTTTACCCGTTGCTGAAACACCCTATTCCTTCAGGGCAAGTCAGAAAGAGAAGCCAAACCCACCATTTTTGTTACCCGTTGTTGCATTTACTTCTTGTTACTATGTCTAATTTTTAGCCAGTAAAAAGAACGTAAAACCAGATTGTTTATTTTTTTAAGTGAATTTTTTAAGCAAGTAGCACTCCCGTAATTCCGTACTAAAAACAGTATTTCAGATATATTAGTTTGTTTTTATGATGTAAAAATCCCGCCTTTTTTTTACCCGTTGTTGCATTTATTCCACGTTGCTATGTCAAAGTTTCAGCCAGTACAAAGAACGAAAAATTTTTTGAGTCACAACGTTTAAGCAAATCATCTGTTTCTCTATAACTAGAACTTACCTTGGTTTATATTTCCACCAATGCATTAAGACAGGCGTATTCAAACAACAGGATATGAACCAGAGAAGGCCAATAGTAGTCTGAAAATTGATCATTTTACGATCTTCCGATATAGTCTCACCGACATGCTCCGCACCAGCGATCCTTTCAACTCGAAGAACTTTATAAGTCACTCCCTTCACACGATTTTGAAGTAAGGACTGGTACGCCTTAAACATCTAAAAAAAAGAAAAGTATAAGAAAATCGAGTGTATGTTCTCATTTTAGTTCCAAGTGATTCGGGACAACGAGATTGTTAACAAATACATACGCTATGACGTCCTATACTCTAGTCCATCATACTCTATGACGTCAAATACTTCTTCATATTCAAGAGTCTTTCTCTATACTTGACATTCTTTACTTTATACATGATACTCTCTTATCCTTTATACTCTATCTACTCCATATTATTTCTTCTTCTCTCTCTATACTTGTCTCTCCCTGTCAACAGTCTCTCTCTATACTTGAAATTCTTTACTTTATACTTGATACTCTGTTATCCTTTATTCTCTATCTACTCCATATTATTTCTTCCTCTCTCTCTATACTTGTCTCTCCCTGTCAACAGTCTCTCTCTATACTTGACATTCTTTACTTTATACTTGATACACTCTTATCCTTTATACTCTATCTACTCCATATTATTTCTTCCTCTCTCTCTATACTTGTCTCTCCCTGTCAACAGTCTCTCTTTTTACTTGATATTTTTTACTTTAGACTTGATACTCTGTTATCCTTTATACTCTATCTACTCCATACTATTTCTTCTTCTCTCTCTATATTTATCTCTCCCTATCAAAGGTCTCTCTCTATACTTGATATTCTTTACTTTATGCTTGATATTCTGTTATCCTTTATACTCTATCTACTCCATATTATTTCTTCCTCTCTCTCTATATTTATCTCTCCCTATCAAAGGTATACTCTACCTACTCCATATTATTTCTTCTTCTCTCTCTATACTTGTCTCTCCCTGTCAACAGTCTCTCTCTATACTTGACATTCTTTACTTTATACTTGATACTCTGTTATCCTTTGTTCTCTATCTACTCCATATTATTTCTTCCTCTCTCTCTATAATTGTCTCTCCCTGTCAACAGTCTCTCTCTATACTTGACATTCTTTACTTTATACTTGATACACTCTTATCCTTTATACTCTATCTGCTCCATATTATTTCTTCCTCTGTCTCTATACTTGTCTCTCCCTGTCAACAGTCTCTCTTTATACTTGACATTCTTTACTTTAGACTTAATACTTTGTTATCCTTTATACTCTATCTACTCCATACTATTTCTTCTTCTCTCTCTATATTTATTTCTCCCTATCAAAGGTCTCTCTCTATACTTGATATTCTTTACTTTATACTTGATACTCTGTTATCCTTTATACGCTATCTACTCTATATTATTTCTTCTTCTTGTTTAATTGTTTAGAGACAGTATTGCATAATCTCCATACAATCCTAGGCACTAAATACATACAGTGCTGACTGAAGTCATGTGTTTTCAAGCAGAGATCAATCCGGCTGAACCACCAAAGGGTTTCTGCTCTATGCTCTATTAACAAGGTTGGTCACATGGTGATTGGAACATTTTAGAGTTTCAATTAATCAATCAATCAATATTTATTAATTCAAATTAAAAATATAAAAAAAAACAATATTATGCATCAACAGAGAGCAGAGCTCGTAAGGCTGGGGCAGTAAAAATTCATAAAAAAAAACACAACGTCTCGTCATACTAATAATTCCAAACAGAAAAAAAAACTAAGACAAAAAAAACATATAAGGTAGGATATCATAGAGGAAGCCACCCCAGCGTGAGAACACCACAGCAAAATACATACTAAAATCTATTATTAATCAATCCTGACAACCAGGCAAAGAAGTATTTTTGAAATATGTTTTTTCAAAGAAAACCGATTTGTGAAACTTTGGGACATTTCTACTAAGTTAAGTTTATTTACAATATGAGGAATCTGGTATCTGATTGAGAATCTAGCTCTTTCCGATTTGTTTGGCGGAAGGCGATACTTCTTGGAGCGGATGCAGTGAGCCGGAGAAGTGGGAGTCCCAATTATACCCAAATCATGGAAATAATTTGCTGAGGATTGGATATCATAATACCACATTGCTGTATGCACGTCCTTCAATTGTTTGAGATTAAGTATATCAGAAAAATATATAAAGTTTGGGTTTCTGAAAGATTTTTAAGTCTCACAAGGCGATGAACAAAAGCACCCAGAATTCTAATTGCCTTATTTTGAATTATCTGAAGAGGTTGCAGATGGACCATAAATGTGTTGAGATAAACTATGGGGCAATAATTAAGATATGATTCAATTATTGCCCCATAGTTTATCTCAACACACAAACTATGGGGCAATAATGTGTTGAATAATGAGTTGATTTTCATTATTTTCGGTGACAAAGAAAGAATGATTTCAGGTGCTAAAATTCAACAAAAATACAGAATAGAACGAATATGGCAACAACAGCAGACTATACAGTAAGCAAAAATTTCAAGCAAAACAGTAAACTGAAGTCTGAACATTCTTCTTAGATAAATAGTACTACAAAGACATACAACTCAAAACAATATTTTCAAATTTCATTTTATTTATTACCAGTAAGATTAAAGCGATGTTTAAGTATCTGAATCAAGGAACCGAGGGCTTCTTTTGCACCTCAGACGAGCACCAATAGTACGTTAGGTCAGTCCTGATATACTTGGTGACCTGTATTTAAATTTAATTTTAAACACTCCATTCCCATAAAATTAATATTCCAATAAAATTAATTTTAACACTCCATTCCCAATTTTAGTAAAAACGAAAGGGAAAATATCAAAAACCGATAAAACTTGAAATAATACGGCGAAAAAAAGAGAAAACTTTTGAAAATAGTAATAAAAAACGCCCGAATAATTTGGCCTCGTAACAGAAGCCTTTGTCAGTGGCGAAAATAAAGAAAAAAAATCTAGAGAATAGTTTTTAAAAAATACCCCCAAATTTGGTTTCTTATTCAATATTTTGCCTTTCATGTTTATTTTCTTTTTTACAAATTTTAAGTTTATTTAAAGGGCAAATAAGACGTGAACTGTTGCATCAGGTATTTACGCAGGGTCTTGTTTTGTAGAAGTTGATATTTAAGGGCTGGGCACAAATTCCAAAAATAACTGTTGGAGTATACTACAAACAAGGCCGTATCCAGGGGGAGGGATAAGGGGTTTCAACCCCCCCCCCTGAAATTTTTTTACGACTCGTACAAACGTAACAAAAATTAACATAAACAAATTTTTGATGCGTTTTTAAAGTGTATTGTTTACGCCTCCGCCCACGAAAAAAATCACTAACGTGGATAAACAAATTTACCAACTTTTTGATGCATTTTTTCTCATAATTGTAACTAGATTTGCTGTACATTTACTTTGTCTTTTATTTTTTTTATGAAATGAATTGATTGAATGTAAATTCCCGAGGAGAAGAATAGTTTCCCTAAAAATAACCATGAAATGCTTTTGGATTTCGGCACATGCCTTACACTGCTAAGGTCTAACACCTGTGAAAATCTTTTCAACCATATCATACCTTATGCCCTACTAGTAAAGTTTTAATGATTCGGTTTACAGCCTGAGTAACACTTCGTCTATCCCCGCAGTCTCCAGACAACCAGGAACCAGGACAACCAGAGTCCTGGTTGAACTTCGTTGAAGTAAGGATGCTAGGGATGTTTTAAAAAAAGCTTTTAAAAAGAAACATTATTAGTTTTAATTCTCACATTTTAATGTAAGTTTAGTTATCTATATATATATAAAAATAAGTCGTCTGTCCGTTACGCCAGATTATATCTTCTATATATATAAAAAAAAAAAAACTAGAATGTAAAAACTGGAAATTGCATAAATATTTCGAAATATTTTTACAATAGATTAAAGTAATTCGAAAAAAGAAAAATGGTAAAAAATTAAAAATAAAACTAAAAAGAAAAAACGTAAAAAAATAAAAAAGATAAAAAACTAAAAAAAAACTAAAAAAAGCTAAAAAACTAAAAAAAGAAAAAACTAAAAAAAAACTGGGAATTGCACAAATATTTCAATATATTTTGACAATAGATTAAAGTAATTCGAAAACCTTAAAACAGATACCCCAAATTTTGAGGTTTAATATAAATTGTTGGAGCTTTAGCATGCTTGGCACGTAAAGATTTTTCCAAGTGTCAATGTTAGAATGAACATTGACAAATTGAAGAAAACAAATCAATAAAAAGAAGAAACTAAAAAAAAGAAAAAACTAAAAAAGAAAAAAACTAAAGAAGAAACTGTATCTATATATATATAAATCCATATATATAAAAATAAGTTGTATGTCTTTTATGTCTGTTACACTATGTCTGTTACGTCAGATTATATCTTATCTATATATAAAAATAAGTTGTATGTATTTTTGTATTGAGGGTTTGCATATGACGTCTGAAAAATAAAGAAGAAAAAGAAAACTGAAAAAAGAAAAATGGTAAAAAACTAAAAAAAAACTAAAAAGAAAAACTAAAAAATAAAAAAAAAATAAAAAAGAAAAAACTTAAAAAGAAAAAATGTAAAAAAAAATAAAAAAAATAAAAAGGTAAAAAACTAAAAAGAAAAAAAACTAAAAAAAGCTAAACAACTAAAAAAAGAAAAAACTAAAAAAACAGGGAGTTGCACAAATATTTCAATATATTTTGACAAAAGATTAAGGTAATTCAAAAACATTAAAACAGATACCCAAAATCTTGAGGTTTATTATAAATTGTTGGAGCTTTAGCTTGCTTGGCAAGTAAAGATTTTTCCAAGTGTCAATGTTAGAATGAACATTGACAAATTGAAGAAAACAAATCAATAAAAAGAAGAAACTTAAAAAAGAAAAACTAAAAAAGAAAAAAACTAAGAAAAGAAAAAACTAAAAAAGAAAAAAAAAACTGAAATGAAACTGTATCTATATATCTATATAAATGACGACCGGGACACTCAAAGAGAAATTACAGACTGGGATACCGGGACACAAATGACGACCGGGACACAGGGAATATAAATGACGACCTGGACACAGGGACATAACTACAACGGGGACGCCGGGGGCACAGGGGGATATATAAATGACGACGGGGACACAGGGAATGTTCAATTAGCAATCACCATCAACAAAGCTCAAGGGCAATCGTTAGAAAAATGCGGTATAGATATGAATACGGATTGTTTTCCCATGGACAATTATTATGTTGCATGTTCAAAAGTTGGTAAACCTGACAATCTATTTATATGGACAGACAATAGGACAACAAAGAATGTTGTATATTCGCAGGTTTTACGTAGTTAAATATATATATATATACATATATATATATATATATATATATATATATATATATATATATATATATATATATATATATATATATATATATATATATATATAAATAAGTTGTCTGTGTGTCGAGTGACGTCATGTTTGTGTGTCGACTGACGTCATGTTTGTCGACTGACGAAATTACAGACCGGGACATCGGGACGCAAATGACGACCGGGACATAGAGAATATAAATGACGACCGGGACACTCAAAGAGAAAGCGACCGGGACACAAGGAATGTTCGATTAGCAATCACCATCAACAAAGCACCGGGACACAAATGACGACCGGGACACAGGGGATATAAATGACGACCGGGACACTCAAAGAGAAATTACAGACCGGGACACCGGAACACAAATGACGACCGGGACAAAAATGACGACCGGGACACCAGGACACAGGGAATATAAATGACGACCGGGACACTCAAAGAGAAATTACAGACTGGGACACCGGGACACAGGGAAACAACAACAACGGGGACACCGGGGGCACAGGGGGATATATAAATGACGACGGGGACACAGGGAATGTTCGATTAGCAATCACCATAAACAAAGCTCAAGGGCAATCATTAGAATAATGATGTATAGATCTGAATACAGATTATTTTTCCCATAGACAATTATATGTTTCATGTTTAAGAGTCGGTAAACCTGACAATCTATTTATATACACAGACAATGGGACAGCCAAGAATGTTGTATATTCGCAAGTTTTACGTAGCTAAAAATATATGTATATATATATATCTATATTCACCGGTGGGACACAGGGACATAACTACAATGGCGCGTAACTAATATGGCACGTGACGAATTACGCGCGCGGGGGGGCTTGGGGGCGGGGGGGGGTGGCGAAACACCCCCACCAACTAGGTGTTGGGGTGGCGCAAAGCGCCACCCCAACAGCTAGTATATACATATTTTCTCTCTCGTTCTCGTATTGTGCCGAAGACGGCCCTTAGACATAGGGCCGAAGTATTCACAGAATTGATTTCCACTGTCTTGAAAAGATTTTCCCTATTGTTTCTACTTTGTATTTGTTAGATTATATAGCTAGTTATATAGCTAATACTAGTATCTTTTTTTTAGGAAGTCTTGGGTTGTATTGAAAATTTAGGGTTGGTTCTAGTCAGGCATGTTAAGAGGGGTGCGTTAGATGGGGCTCATATTTTGAAAAAGGGGGCCTAATTTGATGCAGAAATTGGAAACACGTCCATTCAATAAATTGATTTTGTTGTATTATACTTTTCTGGTTTTTTTTTCAGTCGTCTGGAACCTTGGATATTTAGTAAGTATCTTAATGTCGTGTTCTTTTATTTCTTATCATTTAATTATTTTTTATTTTTTTACAACTACAATAGGTGGTTATCAAATCCAAATTTTAAAGAACTATTAGAATCAGTCAACTTCATAAAGAGTAAAGGACCTTCAATTACTTACCTATTTTTTTCCTCCGGTCACTTCACAAGGATAGGATGGTCGTAGAAACTGGGATGGGACTAATTGGATTAGAAAACGAAGGTCTCCAATGAATGGTTAAAGATGATTGAAGGGCAATCAGTACACTTATTGCGTGTTTTCCGCCCATAGAAATCCCAGTCACAACCCACGGAATCAGATCGAAACTTTTTACATTTTTTTTCGAGTAATCATTTTTTTCCGAATAATCGTAAGGTCTTAAAAGAATGCTCCCGAAGAGGAAATGACCTACACTGACCAAGACTGCATGGGAAATAAATCATGCAAATTTTTAATCTCAACAAACAGGTTCTATTGAATAAAACCGGTGGCGATGTTTGGATTTGCTGTCTGATTGGCTTGGAACTTTTCATGGAATCAAATACTGGGCCAAGGGGACCTCAGATTTTTGTCGACTTTTCTTTTGTAGGCATACTTTCTTGTGCGTTCCGGTGCATAAGATATGTACTTTTTTTCCGAAGGTAAACAAAAGGTAATTAAACATAAAATGGAAATAATTAATCTTGTAGATTAATAATCTTGTAAATAGCTCCAGTATATTTGAGTGATGCATACTTACGTAAGGCGTTTCTTTTGTAGACTTACTCTCTTGTGTATCCCGCGCATAAAATATTCTGGAGAAAACACTCCTTTTTTTTAAAACAAATTACAAAAAAAACATACAAACGAAAACAAAAGGTAGTCAAACATAAAATGTTTATAAAGTATAACAATACCCTAGAATCTTGAAAAAAAAATATGTTGTATAAGAAATAGAAGGGAGAACAAACTGTGTGTTGTTCTAGTATAGTTCTAAGGCAGATTCTCTAGCGTTTTCGAGCGTTTTCGATAATATAGGTATGTACCATATATTTGTATTTCCAAGACAGTGAAAAAATTCTTAAAAGTGACATTTCTAAGAAACAGTTTGTAAGCAGCGTTTCTAAAGATTTCGTCATGGATCTCAATCGATAAGAGTTAAATCTGATCAAAAAGAATTTACTTTTTTTCCAAAAACAATTGGTAGAAATTCATGAGAATTCAAAGCCTTACAGCTTCGATTTGAGATAGAATTGCACAGAAACGCTGCTTTAAAACTTTTTTCTTTCTCTTTTTAGAAATATAAATCCGCATTTCTTGGAAATATCCAACTTAAATCAAAACGCAAAGACAAGAAATTTAAGGGATTTAAACCGATTCCTGTTAGAGCAAAGGCTTTTTTAAAACAATTTTTTGCCCTGGTTGGTTGAAATTCTTAAAAAGTTCTAGGCCTGACAACTTCAAATTTAGCGAGGTATTTCCTATTACCAACATTCTCATCAGAAACTAGTAACAAATGTACTTAAAAAAAACCTCACTTATACTGATGTGTTACGATAGCTCAACAAAGGGTGAAAAATTTTGAATTGAGGTGCAAAAAATTTAATAAAAAATATGGCTTAAACACTATTTATCTTTGCCCTCCTCCTCCCCTCCGTGAAAAAACTACTCCGTCTCCCCTTCAAAACAAAATTCTTCCGTATATGCCTGCCTCTTACGACGATGGATAGGGGGGGGGGGGGTACTCGCAAGGTCAATATTTAAATTTCAACTTCTAGAAAAGGAGTGTACTATCACCTTACCTTAACAAAATGAAAAATAAAGCCACAATACAAAGCCAATGTACCACACCCTCCGTATGCCATTGCAATAAGTACTCCTGACACAACAAAAGGAAATTTTGAAACGGCATCAAAAGCAAAATCAACAATCATCTCGCTTGGTACAGCCTTCCGAACAAGAAGCCTAAAAAGGTTCAATAACAAAATTAATTCAAATATTCATTAATAACAAGCAAAAGTGTAAAAGCTAATACTGAATTAACTACTGACGACACATGGAGGGCGGTGACAGAGAAGGTGGCGAGACAGAATATGGAGGTGGTGAGAAAAGAGCGACTTTTTCTGACAGTAGCTAAGATTCTAAAGTCCTGAGTCTGAAAGTAAAATATGTGTGTAAAAAAAAATATTCTCATATACTAGTACAAATAAATATACCTAAAGAAACAGCTTTTTATGGGGATTCAAAATATACAGAATTTACTTTACCCACCAAAAGTTAAGAACCTCACGAAATTTGCCTGATTTTCAAAAATGGGGAAACATCCCAAGGATCTTGGATGAGCGGTCTTGATGAAAATTATACTATCAAATTTAGCATATCGGAGATCCAAATTGCAAAGGTTTCAAGTCCGTCTCAACATAAATTCAAGATTTTATAATATTTTTACCGAGAGGGATGGTCATGTGCGTATTGGTTTATTTATTTCTGCTTTTAGAGGAGACTGTACTGAGCCAATGGCCCTAGAATATCGAAAGAGGGCACACTTGAACAAATATTAGAACTTCTAATGGTCTTTTTAACAAGCAAGACATTGAACTATAGCAGAGTGGCATTCTTTGCTATTTCGCGACGTAAAACAACAGTTTAAAACCAAACAGCTAAAATACTATCACGTGAAAACTCAGAGAAAGTCAATCGTTTTACAATTATCTGAAAACTAGGTATTAAGCCACTCAGTTTCAGAGTCCATTAAATTAAAAAAAGAACTTGTTCAATGAAATCAATGAACGATGCTAAAACTCAAAACAGATATTATTCCGTATATAGGGGGGAGGGGGGCTAAAGTTTGATTTTTTGCGGTCAATGTTCCTATTACCTGAACAATTGTTTTGGGTCATGAAACTATTGTTAATAGATCCATTTTGACTTTTTGAACATCTTTTCTCTCTTGCAAAACTACCGCAAACTCACCGTTATCTCGATAATATCGAACAAGCGAAAAAAAAAAATCAGCACAACAATCAAGATTACTAAAAAAAAAAAAAAAGCAACATAGAATGAATGTGGACTGACATTTTAATATATATACTGATATGAATTTCCTGAAAGTCTTGATAATATCAATTTATTAAATTTACAAAGACAAACAATTTACATCTATTTTGTTTTCAGTAAAGCGCAAATTATGTTCTGGTGTTTAGAAGGCAAGGGGACATCAGCCTCAGTCCTCTTAGTTTCTGCTCATTTTGAGTTTGATTCGGTTATTTATTGTATTTTCTCTTCGCTTTGGGTTTCATTTATTTCTTTATTGTAATTTGTGGCAGTTTTAAGGTTGAAAAATTATTTGGCTTTATTTCTGCTCATCTTTAGTTTAATGTTGCCCTTTAATTTTCTTCGAGAAATTTCTTTTGCTGAAAAAAATTCTGAAAATTAATTTTTGTTCGTTTTTAAATGACATAATCTTTTTCTTTGGTTAAGAAAAGCATATTTTAACCCTTTCCGGTTTTTCTCTATTAAGAATTTAGATTTTGACTTACTGTTTCTATGCTAGGTAAGCTTTTTCAACATTTTTTAATAATTTACGTCGTTTTGAAAAACAGGACACAAGTACATTTCGATTTATTTTCACACCTCAACTTTCCCTGAAAAAAAAAACAACTTAATACCCCATTATGTTCCGAAGACATCATATCTATGCTGTTTTGACAACCTGGATGCACTTACACTCTATTTATTTAGTTCAAAAGTAAGAGTAGAAGTAGTGGCTGTAGTCGCCCCAAAGTTTCAACTTAATAGCCCAGTCAGGTGAAAGGGGGGCCGGTTGCCCTCCAATCACTTTTGACTCGCAAAAAGGGTACCAGAACTCCCAATTTCGAATCAAATGAACCCCTTCCAAAGTTTTCACGATAACTACTTCCATAGTGAAATAGTGAAAAGTATTCCATAGTGCCTTAGTGAAAAGAAAACAAGGAAAATAAAAGTAATAAATATTATGCCCACTTTGCTCTTTCTTATACGATAATAGCGTTATTGAGCAGGAGCAGGTTGTTTCACAGGGTTGTGTGTTTTGTGTAAAAAAGACTACGCTACTGAACTTTGCAGATATTATCCTGAGTCCAAGCCGATCGTTCTCTCTAGCCGAGGAATTTTTTTCCGACTATAAAATACATATTTTAAGAGTCTTTCATTTATTTTAAATTTCATTTTTATTAGTTATAATTTCAATAATTTCATAATTTTATAATTTATACAATAAATATAGCATAGGAAATTTTACACTGGGATTCAAATCATCATCAGAATCTGAATACATTCCTATTTGAAAAACAAAATAAATACTATATTAACAGTTTAAAGAAAAAACTTGTAGTCCAGTATAATTGGGTTCCCATTGGAATGAGTGATAATTATCGGGAAACTCGTACACACCTCAAAACACACGCGTGTACAACACTTGTTCTAAAAATTGTCTCCAGTATAATCCATTGATTATATTATTAATAAATATATAATTTAATAATTATAATTTCAATTAGTCTTTCATTTTTATTTTAAGGTCTTTCATTTATCGAGAAAAAAGTGAAATACTTGTGAAACATCCAAGTTTTCAACAGCCCTCTACTACTTCTGTACGGCCAGGTAATGAAGTTTGTATTGCTTCCAACACTAATACTTAACTTGAAAAAAATTATTTGAAGTAATAAATAAAAAATCCAGCCTTTTCGACTGAAAGTAAGGATTAGCCTTAAAAATCAAACCGAACAGTCCATATATGAAGGGGTTATCCCATCCTTAATACCTTCACGCTAAAAAACAGATTCTTTGCACTTCAAAAAAAAAAGGATTCCTTATCTAATTAAGGGACCCTTGTGTTTCAGGAGTCGTTCTTAAAAATTGGGAAAAACAGTCAAACTTTAGCGTAAAGAGCAAGGTATTGAGGAATGGGCAACCCCTTCATATAGGGAATAATTTCTGTTCGTTTGGACTTTTAATGTTGCTCATTACTTTCAGTCGAAAAAACTTGTTTTAAGAAAATGTGATTTCAGATCGTTTTGCAAATAATACTGATAAATCTGGCTCACCCTCCATAAAAAATTCCCCTCCCCTCACGGGAAACTCCTCCTTGTTTCTCCAACATAATGGACAATTCCATCCTCAATGAAAATTCTCTTCCCTTCTCCGTAAAATTTCTTGCTGAAGATTCAGACTGAAAAATTCTCCTTACCATATTTTCATTTTTTTAAAAATTCAAGTTCTAAACGTTTCCGATCCCTCAAGACATCACCCCCTTCCGTGAAAATTATTTTTTGGAAATCCAAACACGCAGAAAATTCCCCCCAACATCACCACATACAAAACCGCATACACAAAGACAAAGTAAGATAAATAAAAATAATTTCATAGAGGAATTGTGTCAAATCTTCCCAGTGTAAAATTTCCCCTAGGAAGTTCACTTCCGAGAATTTCCCACCACACAGAAACTTATTCCCATGAAAACCCATCCGAAAAACAAAATCCCCTCCCCCTGAAAAATGTCTGCATATTTCACAATAACAAATACTATAGGTAAACAATGAGCAAATCTTATAACTTATAGACCTATTCGCAGAGGCTGGGGGGGGAGGTTATGCTATCTCTAAAGGTATAATTTTGGACTTTTCAACTATGGTAAACAAATGATTATATCAAAATTCTGATCGGACGATTTTGGTGAAGAAACGGCCATGGGAGGAGGACTAGTTGCCCCCCAATCTTTTTGGTCACATAAAAGGGTACTAGAACTTTTCATTTCCGCTCAATTGAGCCCTCTCCCGATCCTCTAGGCCCATTGATTTAATACGATCACTCCAAGGAAAAACGAAAAGAAAAACAAAAACAAATAAACACGCATCCGTGATCTTTCTTCTGACAAAAACTACAAAATTCCACATTTTTGCAGATAGGAGTTTGAAACTTCTGCAAAAGGGTTCTCGGATACGCCAAATCTGATAGTGCAATTTTCATTAAGATTCTTTGACATTTAGGGGGTGTTTCTCCCCTTTTTTCAAAATCAGGCAAATTTTTTCAGGCTCGTAGCCTTGTATGGGTAACACTAAGCCTAAAGAATCTTATATATTTGAAGTTAACATAAACAGAAAGAGAGTGTTTTTTTTTGTCACTTTCACAAAACGACTTTTATTTTATTCAACAAACCTTTGTACATATTTATACCAAAAAATTATCCTATACTACTGAACATGGAATTAAATTACAAGGTTTTTTTTTTAATATTTAACACAGACACTCATCTTCAGCAGAATTTTTTTTGTAACTATTCCAAATATTTGTGACATCACTTATGAAAACGTTTGAAGCACGTGTGAAAAACTTGTTTCCAAAATTAAAACGCTAAACGAATTTCCCTCTAAGTCGTGACCTATCTAGATCGTTTTTTTTTTACACCGAAAAATGGTACTATGCCAATTCTCATAAAAATTATAACGTCATTTCCGAAAATAAATTTACAAATAAATAATGAAAAATACATTTACACAATTATTGCTCTTTTAATATTCGGTTCTTATTCAGCATTTCGATTTGGTTCTTATTCAGCATTTCGCACAAAATGCCAGTTAAGGACTTCTTGCTGGCAATAAATTGTAACTTATTTTCTATTTTTACTTTTTGCCTGTTATCTCCCTTATTGCCCAACCCACCGAAAGCATGGTTGCCACCTGTACCACGAAAGTGCGACTTTAGAATTATTTTAGCACTATTACAGTCAATTTTCGGGACTATAGCACTGAAAATCGCTGTGCAGCACACAAATTTGGGCAACTGTAGCACTTTAAGAACTGACTGTGGTGGCAACCCTGATCGGAAGGGGAGAAAAGAACTGCCCGCTAATATTATTACTTTACCACTAATATTTATCAAAATATTAGCAACCATTCCTGAGTTAGCTTCAAATTGTATTTTTTCCTCACTTGACAGGCTACTTTTTTGCAAAAAACGCTTTTAAATTTTCGGTTAGAATTCGCTCTTTACCAGGTTGCGGTGGACACCACAACAATGATCAGCATTGAATGTACCTCTTTAATCCTCCACCTTGGAAAAAAAATTCCAGTAAAAATGTGTTTAAAAATGGAGCAACTACTACTATTACTGCCGTTAGTGAAAGGCAGAATAAACTTGGAATTTCGCGTGATCCGAACACTAGTTTTTACAAGTTATTTTCTTCAAGTGTAATCTATTTATACAAAATATTTTGTTTTAGGTGATTCGCTGAATGTTTTCTTTTTGTTTTTGTCTATATTATGCTATATTTTATCTATTTTTCTTTTTTCTCCCTTTTCTTTATCTATTATTACTCTGTTTGCTAATTTTCTCCTCGAAATTCTTCTGATTCATTCTTCCATAGCTATATAAAACACAACAAATTTATATTATGATAAAAACAAAACTTAATTAAAAACTGGTGCAATTCTTTACGTGTAACTATACAAAAGATAGCAGAAAATATTAAACAAAGAGAGAGACAGAAAGAGAGAACCAAAGGAAGAGAGACAGATAGGTAGAGGGAAAAAAGAGACATGCAGGATTGCAAAAATTTCTTCAACTGCTTTGCAATCTCAGATTTTCTTATCCTTAGCTTCAACAAGTAAAGATGGAATTCGTGTCGGGAATTAAGACTCATTAATTTGCAATAAAACTGAGAAAAAAACAGCCCTCCCAACATCCAAGAGAAAAATCGTGAAATAATAGAGAAAACAATAGAAATTAACACCTAGCGATAACTATAATTTACTATACCCATCGTCCTTTTATGTTTCCGTTTGAAAATGTTTTTGGTTGTTTTCACACAACTAAATTACCTGTACTCTGAGACAATGAACTATCTGTCTTGAACTATTGAGACTCATTAAGAGACGATTAGTTTTTTTTACTATCCTTATTTTCTCATGGCAGAAAAGAGACAACATTAAAATACATAACAACTTACTCTAAGCTTTAATTAGCCAAATAAAAATTTAAGGGTCTTCTTAATAGGATAAAAATCGACGCATTAATTTCGATTAATTTCGACGCATTTAATTATCAAAATTTATTTTAGCTTTTATGACCTTCAAAGCAACATTAATCCATGTAGATTATTCCTTCATAAAATTAAATAACTATTTGAATTTTTTATTAAAGTGAAAGTAAAGAATTATGTTCAAATTATGAACAAAATTTATCGAACAAATTATTCTCGTTCTTTATTCTGAAGTTTATTGAGAAGTCATGAAATTTCTAAGTTCACACTTCACTGGAGAAAAAACATATAAATGACCTTGAAAAAGGTACCTAACAAAGGGCCAATTTTTTCCGAGTGACTTGAAACTTATACCAGCAAGCTTCTGAGATACGGATTCTAGTACACAATGAAAAAAATAATGATAATAATATCAAACAAATACAACTTAGAAACAATAGGGGAATTTTTTCCTTAAGACAGTGGAATTCAATTCAATGAATATTTCGGGCCGTCTTTCATATATATATATATATATATATATATATATATATATATATATATATATATATATATATATATATATATATATATATATATATATATATAAACTTGCGTTAAAATGCAAACATTAAAACTAAAAATGTTTTTAAAAACTCATAAAGCACCTGAGGACCCGGAGTTTTTTTTTTACCTTATTTCTCTTTTTATATACTCTACCAATTTTTTTTTACCACTTCCCCTTTCCATCTGTTTTTGCCTGATAAAATATTTTCATATAGTCCTAAATACCAAAATTTGACTTTTCTTAGGGAAAACTAGAGTGCGTGATTTCAACAAAAATTCAAGAATGCATACATTGCATAAGCGGCGCTTTTTGCGCAACTTTTACTTATACTATTACCGTACACCAAGTGAGTTAACTTATGTTTCATATAAAATATAATGTAATTGCTGCCGGATATGTTACAAATAATTGAATTTTCTCTCTAGGTCTTCACAAATATAATAGTGATACTACGTCCCTTGGAGTTCTTATCTATATGATAACACATCTAGTTGATGTGAAGTAGCACATCAACCAGTGTTGCCAAACGGTAATACTATACTATCTTTGGTACAGTTTAGAGGTCCTGGTACAATGCGGTAGATTTTGAACTTTTCAGGAACGCTAATGATAAGCTGTTCTCAAAGGGAGGATTAGCAAAGGTAGATGAACAGAGATGGGGCTTAGATCTCCTGAAAAATTGTGAGCCTCTAGAGTTATACATTTTATTGCAGTGTTTTAACTGATAAAAGACAGTTGCTGATATAAGTTGGAGGATTTTATCTGTGAAGTGGGTGAGGGGCACCCTAAAGATTGCACTGTAGAGACAAATTTTCAGTTCTACGGGAGGATACATTATCAAATTTTGACCCTCATGACACATATATATTTTGCCGACCCTTCCCTTTGAGAACAGCTGAGCAGACAGTTTTCGGCAATATCTTAAAAGCTTAAAATTTCAGATTCAACCTTTAAGCGTGATAGTGCCAATATAATGCAGCCTTTTGTGCTGTGTAAAGAGAGGCAAGTTGAAAATTCAATATTAGCAACCTGCGTGGTGAATCAAAATATTAAATAGATCCTGGGTGTTTTGTTTGATAACTGGCGGAAACAAATATATGTAGCATGCATTTTGTTTTATCAATAATTAATATTAATTAAATTGATCATTATAAATATGAATCAAAGTGTCGGGCCTAATCAGCGAAGCTCTGAGAAAAGGTTAACCAATGCATGTAACTTGAGTTCCCTTCATACGGTGCAACTAATAGGTTACTATGTGGCTTTTTGAATTTTGTATATACAGTCATAATCGCAGCAGCAACAGTAGTACTAATAGTAGTATTCACAGTCACAAGCAGTTGCAGAGATATGTCAAGCAAGTTGCAAGTTATTATTTTTCTTTATGCTTTTTTCACTAGCTGAATATCACCCTGTTTTGGTTTCTTTATTTTTTTATTTTTTTTCCACCGGCTGAAAATCACCAAGGTTTTGATTTCTTAATTATTTTTCTTTATGCTTTTTTCACTAGTTGAAAATCACCCTATTTTGGTTTCTTTATTATTTTTCTTTATGCTTTTTTCACTAGCTGAAAATCACCCTGTTTTGGTTTCTTTATTTTTTTATTTTTTTCCACCGGCTGAAAATCACCAACATTTTGATTTCTTAATTATTTTTTTTTATGCTTTTTTCACTAGCCGAAAATCACCCTGTTTTGGTTTCTTTATTTTTTTTTTCCTACCGGCTGAAAATCACCAACGTTTTGATTTCTTAATTATTTTTCTTTATATTTTTTTCCCAATAGCTGAAAATCACCCTCGTTTTGGTTTTCTAATTGTTTTTTTTTTCAAAGACTGACTTGTTGCTCCCTATTTCCAGTTACAAAAAAAAACTTGTTTTCTTATTGAATTTCTGACCATTTTCAAATCATGCCAAGATATCCCTGTCCTAGTCTCGTGTAAAATTTATCCTAGTATGTTTTCCCCAGAAACTTTCCTCTCGACGGAAAATGTTCACCGTACTAAACAAAAATTGACAAATAAAAAAAGAACTGAATTTATTTTTTTGGCCGAAAGTATAAGGTAGAATTCGGTGTATTTACCGTGCTAAACAGAATCAGCTGCATAAAAATAGAACTGAATCTATTTTTTCCCGCAACAGGTATAAAGTAGAATTTGGTGTAAACACTAAAAGAAATACAGAAAACTGACAACTGTTTTAAGGTTTTTTTTAATACGAACAATTCTTTTGAAAGTCTTGCATCACAGTATTTAACTTAATTTGGGTATTAATATTTCACAATATCCCTTTAATAACTGATTTTGTTTTTAACAGTTTCTCTGTCTATTTTTTTACACTTCCTGAAAACCACCCTCTTTCTGGTTTCTTAGTTGTTGTTTTTTTACACTACCTGAAAATCATGTTCGTTTTGGTTTCTTAATTATTTTTTAAAATATTTTTTTTTTTACCAAGGGCTGAAAATCACCTTCGTTTTTGTGTATGGCTTACTGTTTTTTTTATACATATTTTTTTTCGTATTCATTGTTTCTTATTGAACGTTCTCCTAAACACACCTCTGATGTCTTGATAAAGGAAACGGACAGAAAACGACACTTTTTTCACATATTCAAAAATCCACTTATTTTTAAATCATTCTGGTGCACCCTGTGTAGTAGTCTTAAAGCACCCCAACATGAACTAGCCTTGAGCTATTCCCAGCCCAGATAATGATGCAACAGACTATCCTCCGGAAAAACTGAAGAGGTGTCTCTAAAATACACGTATTTAGTGTTTGCCCCCTCCCCTTACTTGGTAGATAAATCCTCAAATCAGTAGTTGTCCCTAATCAGTATCGCTACAACAAAACGCATTCCAGAGGTATACAATTCTTTCAGTGAGGATTAGCCGCATCCGTCTTCATATATCTTATCACATCCCTATTTTTTTTTGAAATGAGGAAAAATTTTTTTCAAAAATTTTTTCAATTTTTTGAAATGATGTGTCAAAATGAGGAGAGAGGGGTCAACACTGTTTAGAGGGAATTTTTCGAGACAATCCTTATCTTAACGGGAAAAAGCATCCAATGGAAAGAGGACCAGACGCATAAGACAAAATATAGAAAATTTTCACAAACATTGACTGAACAAGAAAGTTGTTTGAAAACTCACCATGCTTCCACTGTTTTCATTAATGTGTCTCAGTACACTGGCATTAGTTATTGAGTCTCTGCAATGATTGTGCAAGATTTTAAGAAATACTATTCATTCTGATAAAGAAAATATAAAGCCATGATCTTCAGAATAAAGAAACCAGTGAAATTAGGCATGAGTGTAATAATTTGAATTTCAATAATTCTTGTCTTCTCGGAAATATTAGTCTGGCAGCTTTCCAGTAGCTACTAATATAGGATAAAAATCCCAACAAACTCACGAACATAAGGGCACGGGTATACGGTATTGAAGCGATAGGTGCCGCAAGGTCCCTCGACCTTTCAAAGCTTCCTTAACAGCACCCTTGCTGATTAACTATAAGATCTTAATACGGTAGGTGTTACAAGATACAGACCCACATGCTTCTCCTAGGGTTACCCATTTCATTGCTGATTACTTACAAGGTAATTTGGAAGTTCATTTTCTTATTCATCAATACTGTCAAGGGAACATTCATGTCTGCAGTATAAGCTAACGATCCATACATCTGGTAATTGTTTTGTTACTAACATCAAGGACGTATTCAGGGTTTGTTCGGGCGAGGGGGGGGGGGGTATGAAAAATGCGCCAACAATCTATTTATATACATTTTTGTTACGTTTTTATGAGGCGGACAACTTTTTTTGGTGGGGAGGGTTAAAACCTTGTACCCCCACCGAGGGATACAGCCTTGAATAAAGCTAATGGTTCTTTCGCATTACGCCATACATACTAGCTTAACTCTAGACTTTACGTTACATTTTACAATTTTGAAGAGTTGATTTCATCCATAGCGTACCACTATTGGTACCAGCCGGCCTCTAGGCCTTAAACTGCTGGGGACAGGTAGCTCAAGTACTCGCACTTCCCACTAACCAAACAGAAGGGAGGAGAAGATGACAAAGAAGGATATACCCTCGTACAAATTCTGGAATTGGAACCTCGTGACGAAAGCATTTTTGGAGGCCTGTTCTCCAACAGGAAGAA
Organism: Artemia franciscana; assembly: GCF_032884065.1. Taxonomy (NCBI): domain Eukaryota; kingdom Metazoa; phylum Arthropoda; class Branchiopoda; order Anostraca; family Artemiidae; genus Artemia; species Artemia franciscana. Next base: position 10,058,333 of record NC_088882.1, read on the forward strand.
GAGGTCGTAACGGATAAGTGAAGTCCTTCGATCAAAGTATGACAAGAAGAAGAAGGCAGTGCCAGTAGAATCAGAATATTTTTAGTAGAAGTGAGATACTTTTTATGGGCTCTCTTATAAAATATGGGCTATGTAACACGCCACCTTTGTACACGACATCTCATGTTATCTTAAACCTAGATGAAATTTAGCCTAATATTACCTAGTTTTAAAAATCTTTATATTTCGTAGGTTATAATATTGATATCTTGAACGCCTTGAAAGTAGTTGTAGTCTAACCTGTCGAATAAAGTCAAAACTATATGCAAATACAGTGCCAATTACGTATCATGCTTTTCAAACTTATATCTACGCTAAAATGCATCCTTCCTAGGTTTTCAAAATGGTGAACTGTAAGAATCTAGTTAAAGGTTTCGGACATGGTAAATTTATTGGAGATTTTAGAGTCTGGATTCGCTGGCCTTTTGGCTCTCTTTTAACAAAAATGTATGCCTTGTAGCACAAAACTGTCTTGTAGCGTTTCAACGAGTTTCACGTTACTGAAGGTTAAGTTACATTACGGAAAAGTCAAAAACAAGACTTCCTGGATGAGTAATGAATTAATTTTAAAAATAATTAATAATTTTTTCCTAGAAAGCCTTTCAAGCTTGATTAGATCTTGTTCCATTCGACATTTTGACTTTCGAATAGATATAATGATTGTGATGATTTTAGACGATGGTTTATACATTTTTACTCTGTCCTAATGTAAAGGGACCTATTTTAGGGCGGTAGGTTATACAAAACGTAACTTGGGCATAAAAATCACGTGCATACTGCAAAAACCAGCTGAGAGTGCTCCGTAAAATTTTTCAATAAAAAAAAGATTAAGATGTTTTCACTTGAAATACATGTGCATAAAACTTTAAAACCACAATCTTAAAACCACGATACAATGTACTTACCTCAAAAGAACGTGATAAGTTATATTTTCAGCGACTATTATGAGAAAATGTAGAATTAATCCTTGAAGGATGTACACGACTAATCCATGATACAATGTATCTTAAAACCATGATACAATGTACTTACCTTAAAAGAAAATGTAGAAAAAAAATCCTAGAAGGATGCACACGACTAATCTATGATCCAATGTGTCTTAAAACCATGATGCAATGTACTTACCTTAAAAGAACGTGATAAGTTACATTTCCAGCGACTATTATGAGAAAATGTAGAACAAATCCTAGAAGGATGCACACGACTAAGCCGCTTCCAATTAAATATGGGAATAACAATAAAAAACCCTGTTCTTTTTCTTCTAGCCGCAATTCATCGTGAGGAATCAAGAAGGACAACTGAAACTTCCATGAAGCAATGAAACTAAAAATAATTGAAATAAAACTTCTGAAAAATTTTGCTATAAATTTTATTAGACATGAGAAATTATTTTAAATATTGTCAAGATATACAAATAAGTAATGAAAGAGACATGTGAAGAGAGAGAGAAAGAGAGAGCGAGAGAGAGAGAGAGAGAGAGAGAGAGAGAGAGAGAGAGGGAGAGAGAGAGAGAAACAGAGAGGGAGAGAGAACGAGACGAAGGGAGAGAGGGGAGAGAGAGAGAAAAAGAGAGGGAGAGAGAAAGAAAGAAATAGAGAGAGAGAGAGAGAGAGAGAGAGGGAAAGACTGAGAAAGAGAGAGAGGGGGGCAGAGGAGAAGTAAAATGCTCTACTTCCTGGATAATGTCTGCATGATTCAAGACTAGAGGCATCTGCATCTATAGCAAAAGTAAAAACTTTAAGTGTACGAATATCATAAAAAAGCTTCGACGAGGTTTCTTTTCCTTAAAAATAGAAGGAATTCCGGTACTACAACTGATAAACAGTAAAGATAGTAAACAAGCTGGACCATATCTTTGAGATTACACCAAATCTGAGCAAACCAAAGACACTTGAAGTGCTGGAATAACATTATGGCAAAATAATTCTAGCTGTCCAGTGTTACCTCTCCTAGCATCTAAACTCAATATCCAAGATCCAAGATGTTTTGAAACAAACATAGATGTTTTGAGAAATCAGTGGGATATTTTTCGCTTATGCCCCCATCTATCCTTTATTGTTTCAATATCTGTGAATAAATTGTACAGTATATTCTAGGCTTAAGATGAATAATACCTTTGACTACACAACCATTCGTTTTTAATTAAAATGAACTGAACATATAATAACGGGGTAAAACTTTTAACTAAGATAGAGAAGGTCGAGAAAAAACGTTCTGATTCTAATTAGTTTAACCTAGGTTATACGTAAGATTTTTCAATAAAAAGATCTTAATTTTAATAGAATGTTTGCCTTTTGTAATTTTTCTAGACTTGTGTTATGTTTGAACCATCATATGGAATTTTTCTTTAAAGACCCCCCCCCCCAAAAATGGTGTTTATCAGATATGGTATAATTCGTATTTTTTGTATAATGTTTACTATTTGCTTGTCAGTAAACCAAAGAAGGGGTTGTACGCGAAGTTTCCTAGTGACGAAACTTACCAGATAAAAGTAAAGCTAGGGAAATGGAAATGCGATTAAATGGAAATGCGATTAAAGGGAAAAGGAAATGCGATTAAATGGAAATGCGATTAAAGGGAAATGGAAATGCGAAATAAGGAGATGTTAAATGGAGCTCATAGAGCTCCATTAGAGCTCTATGAGCTCAATAGAGCTCATAGTTAAATTTCCATGGATCAAGAAGATGAAACTACATGACATAAAAGTAAGACTGTGTTTTGACAGGTCAAGGACATTGAGAAGAAGCAGTTAACATTGACTTATTCCAGTTAAGGATAAAAATAGGGCCCAAATTATTAATATTGAAAGTATTAAAGAGAGATTGGCAGAACAGTTTGAGAATGTGTTAAACCGTGACAAAGCTGTAAGAAATGATACAGGATAGTATAAAATTTATTTTGACAATTTTGAAGTGAAAATTGGCTCAATTTGCAAAAAGGGATTAGAGACGGTACTAAACGGATTAAAAATAACATACCCTCACGTGCTGATACTGAGGTAAGTGAGTTTTTGAAATATGATGGTTGCAAAGTTACGGAAAAACTACCAAAGATCATAAATATGATATTTGAGAAAGCGGAAGTACTGAAAAATTTTAGCAGAACTTAATTAAACCCTTAAATGAGGAAATTTATAAGAGCGATTGGAGTAATTATAGAGATATTTCTACAGGAATTAGATTACTGAACGAGAAAAACAGTGGTGTTTTAGGAAGAAGGAGAGGATGCCTCAACTAAATTTTCACTCCTAGATTAATAACTGAGAAGTGTCTGAATCACCAGACCCATTTAGTCCTCATTTTTATAGATTATAGATTAAGTAGGAGGTGAGGCTAGTGGTTAGTAGCTAACTTCTATAGAGGGTAAAAAGCTCCAAGACTTAACTTCTATAAGAGGTAAAATACTCCTAGACTTAACTTCTATAAAGGGTAAATGCACCCAGTCTTAACTTCTATAGAGGGTAAAATGCTCCTAGACTTAACTTTTATAGAGGTTAAAATACTCCTAGACTCAAATTCTATAGTGAGTAAATACTCCTAGACTCAAATTCTATAGTGAGTAAATGCCCATAGGCTTAACTTCTATAGAGGGTAAAAAGCTCCTAGACTTAAATTCTATAGAGGGTAAAATGCTCCTAGACTTAACTTCTATAGAGAGTAAAATATTGCTAGGCTTAACTTCTATAGAGGGTAAAATGCTCCTAGACTTCACTTGTATAGAGGGTAAAATACACCTAGTCTTAACTTCTATAGAAGATTTAATGCTCATAGACTTAACTTCTATAGAGGATAAAAAGCTCGTGGACTTAACTTCTATAGAGGGTAATATACTCCTAGACCTGACTTCTATACAGGGTAAACTACTTTTAGACTGAAATTCTATAGAGGGTGAAATACTCGTAGATTTAACTCCAATAGAGTAAAATACTCCTAGACTTAACTTCTATAGAGGGTAAACTGCTCCCACGTTTAACCTCTATAGATAGTAAATGCTCCTAGACTTAGCTTCCATAGGGAGTATATGCTCCTAGACTTAACTTCTATGGAGGGTAAATACTCCTAGACTTAAATTCTATAGAGGGTAAAATACTCCTAGACTTAACTTTTATAGAGAGTAAAATGCTCCTAGACTTAAATTCTATAGTGAGTAAAATACTCCTAGCATCACTTCTATAGAGGGTAAAATGCTCCTAGACTGAACTTCTATAGATGATAAAATACTTCTATACTTAACTTTTGGAAAGGGTAAAATACACTCAAAGACTTAACTTCTATAGAGGGTAAAATGCTCCTAGACAACTTCTATGGAGGGTGAATACTCCTAGACTTAAATTCTATAGAGGGTAAAATGCTCCTAGACTTAACTTTTATAGAGAGTAAAATGCTCCTAGACTTAAATTCTATATAGAGTAGAATACTCCTAGCTTAACTTCTATAGAGGGTAACATGCTCCTAGACTGAACTTCTATAGAGGATAAAATACTTCTATACTTAACTTCTGGAAAGGGTAAACTACACTCAACGACTTAACTTCTATAGAGGGTAAAATACTCCTAGACAACTTCGATGAAGGGTAAAATGCTCCTAGACTTAACTTCTATAGAGGGTAAAATGATCCTAGATTTAACTTCTATAAAGGGAAAAATACTCCTAGACTTAACTTCTATAGAGAGTAAAATCTTCCTAGATTTAACTTCTATAGAGGGTAAAATGCTCCAAGACTTAACTACTATAGAGGGTAAAAGGCTCATAGGCTTAATTTTTATAGAGGGTAAAATCCTCCCAGACTTAACTTCTATACAAGGTAAAATGCTCCTAGACTTATTCCTATAGAGGGTAAAATGCTCCTAGACTTAACTTCAATAGAGGGTAAAACGCTCCTAGACTTACTTCTATAGAGGGTACAATGCTCTTAAACTTAACTTTCTTATTCAAATCTAGTCAATAGATTATTTTACAGTTTAATATAAGCAATGCATTTATTACGTTTATTCCTTTCTGGAAAGGTAAAAATTATTTTGTTCTTTGTGCTCTCGATGACGGGAGTTAACCATGTCACCATTATCATATTATATCACCATTTTGCTTGTAAGTGAGCATTGTGTCTTCTGTGGAACTTGACATTCTTGTAGCCGCACTTCTTCTCAAACGAGCATAATCTTCTCGTATATATAGTATATTACATTAGTTATCTATTTCTATTTACATATTTGACAAGAATGTCAAGTTTCGTAAAAGACACAATGCTCAATTACAAGCAAAATGGTGATAATAATATGATAATAGTCAATATTGTCAATAATAGTCAATAATATGGCAATAGTCAATATTGTCACCGTTATCATATTATTATCACCATTCTGCTTGTAATTGAGCATTTTGTCTTTTATGAAACTTGACATTCTTGTCAAACGAGCATAATCTTCTTGTGCATATGGTATATTGTATTAGTGATCTATTTCTATTTACATATTTACAATCCAGAGGGTGAATTAACAATGCAGTTTTAATGAATAAAAATACAGGGAATTCGCTTCTGTTTATTTAGGTATATAAATAGATATAAAAATTTAAAATTATATATATACATAAATACAATTTTTTGCTTCCTTATTACAGTCTGAATAAATAAATTAAGGGATTTTTCCAGGGGAGGCCTGGATTTTCCATGTCTGGATTTCCAATATATTGTAAGCCCTTTTTCGCAAAGATTTCCTGTTTTCCAGTAACCTGTCGATTCCCTGTAACCTATCGATTCCCTGTAACCTATCGATTCCCTGTTACTATCGTTCATAGTGTTGCCAAATTGAATAGAAAAAATGGCTAAATTGCATTTACAACTAACACCACAAGCGGTAGAAGGTAGAATTAACAGCATACATAGCATTAAGATTTTACTAGGAAACACGAGACAGCACTGTTTGTTTCAGGTGTCGCCCTGAGCTTCCAGTGCTACCAGTACCTTAAAAGGAAAAAAACACATAGTAGCTATCTTACCCAAGAATGGTTCCTAACAATTTAGGAAGAAGAAGAAGACGAACCAAGGATATATTCAAGATTGTTGTAAAGTAAGATGGTACCACGTCTTTCGGTGAATTTAACTGAAGTCGTAATACCTCCAAGAGAACAGCAGCACAAACACCAGGTATTAAAGGCCCATAAAATCGTAGTAATTGCGAAAAAACACCAAAGATGTTGAGTTTTAAAGTAACCAAGTAGTTACATTGAGGATTAGTAGCAAAATATAATTTCGGCGTTTCAAGGGTTGGTCGATCTTTCGGTTTTGGACGATGTAGTTGCAACGCCAATGTTCTTGAAGCATTTCTCCTAAATGAATGCGGCGGTTAGTAATGATAAAAACTTAAAACACATATTTTCAAAAACGTTATCTTCAAATGTTCTAATTACTACAGCCAAAGATGAAATTTAGGGGGAGGGATCATGACATTCAACAGTAATTCAAAGGCTAGAGAAGCTTTTATTCAAGGGCTAATCTAAGGCCATAGCGTACAGGTAGAACATTTGGAGTAGCCCAACTCGGACGTAGCCTTGGTATGAAATTGGGTCCAGGAATTTTGTTCTTCAGGTGTAGTGACGGTTCTGGCCTCTCTTGTACCCGGGGCAAAATCTCGATTAGCGCCCCTCTCTTCTCCCGAAAAGTTTCAGACCAAATTTTAACACAGTTTCCATTTATTAACAGTTTTCATTTATTAATGAAATTTTTATTTATTTACATCTGACTTTTCGACATGAAATTATTTAATTTCATTTATTTAAGTGCGACATTTCTACATGAAAGAAACTGGAAGTTCGAAGGTATAATGGCACCTACAAGTGTTCAAGGTCCTCATAAACTTCACTTGAAACAACTTCATAAACTTCTTTAAGCACTGAAAAAACAAGAGCTGCCATACCCCCCTATCCCCTAGAAAGAATCCTCCCTATATTTGGAAAATGCGTGTTTCATAAACAAAAATTACATTTCTGGTATTTTACTAGAAAAATTGAAAAGAACAACAAATTCACCCCCCACCCTGGATTTTGAAAAATACAATTTCCCAAAGTATCTGCTTTGTTCCATTTTTCTCATTCACTATTTGAATATTATCCTCCATTGGCTTGTCCTTTTATTTCTCCATTTTTACGTCTTTGTTTTTCGCTTCGACAAAATAACATATAATAACAACAAAATAAGACTATATGCTATATATGATTCAGAGATTATCAGAGCCTATACAGGTTTCACACACCTATATAAGGCATAATCACAGTGACATCACTTGTGGGACCAAATATTTGAGATCCTACCTTAGAAGATAATATTTTTTTCCATAAATGGCTATCTTAAGATAATGCAGTCACACTTATTTTCCAAGTTAAATAATATAAATAGTGTAACTTGAAACATAGACAAAACACGACTCAGAGAAATTAGCAGCAAAATAAACAAGCTAAAAACAAGTTTTAACTAACTGTAAGTCAAAACTTAGGGAGGTTTTTCGTCAAAAAGAAGTAAAAGTAAGTGAAACAAGTTGAAAAAAAGTAGGAAGAAAAAAATTGCAAAATTTAAAAAAATCGGTAAGTTCAAAGTTTGTAATGATTTTTTTTTTATATTTTTATAATTAATAACTATAAATGTTTATAATAATATACTATTAATACATCAATTATATATTAATATTATATGTAATATATATATATATATATATATATATATATATATATATATATATATATATATATATATATATATATATATATATATAATGATTTTTCATACTGTTATAATTAATAACTATAATGTTTATAATAATCTACTATTAAAATATCTACAATAATAATAAATATAAATTTGATAAATACTTTTGAAATTTAAATTTATCCGTTTCTTATACAAATTCCATACGGGTTCAAACCGATGTCAGGTTAAAAGAGTATTAATTTTATTGGCCTATTTGTATAAGGAAGTACATATCATAAATCTGTTACGCATTGAATTTTAAACTGATTTACTTTCCATTTTTCAAATAAACAGTTCTATTTTCTTTGGGGACTTCTACTGCCGCCGCCTCTACCGAACATTAAAAGAGCGAAATAAGTGTTATAGTCAATATTGTATACAAGGAATATTAGTCCTAGTCCCTCAGTTTACAGGTTATCAATAGAAAGTCACTATTTTGACAAAATTTGCATTACTGTCGAAAATAAAATTAGTGAAAACTATCAAAAGGGGAGTGGTCTTGATTAAAATTTTATCTTTAGCTTCAGCATGTCAGAGAATCCTTGTGCAAAGGTTCGACTTTCAGAAGCTAATAAGGCCGATTAGCATCCGAGATCAAACAATTTCAAAATCAAACATGAATTATAAATGAAACGTCAGTCAAAGAAAATTAAAAATAAAAGAAAAATTTTAAAAGCAAGTTATAACTAACAATGAGTCTAGGTAAAAAAAAAACTTAGAAAATTAAAAGCATGAAACGCACAAAAACATAGAATTCAACATGTGTCAAAATGAAGTAAAGACAAAAGAGATAAGTCAAAGCAAGTGACAATATAAGAAAAGCGAAAATGTTAATATATTAGATTCATTAAGTTCAAAGTTAGCCATCAAAAGTTATTTTCTCAAAAAAATTTAAAGATTTTAGAAAAGGGGAAGAAAAACCCCTTAAAAGGAGATTGATTTCGATGAAGATTTTGCCATCATCTTCTTTAAGAAATTTAAAGACTTTAGAAAAAGGGGAGAAACACCCCTCAAAAGGGAAATGATATCGATGAAGATTTTGTCATCATCGTCAGCATATCAGATAATCCCATAGGAGAGTTTTGACTATCAAACGAATGAAGCCCAATTTGGCTTATCAAATTGGCATATCAGATAATCCCATAGGAGAGTTTTGACTATCAAACGAATAAAGCCCAATTTGGCTTCCAGATCAAACCATATAACACTAAAAAAAAGAAGCATAGGGCGAACAGCATAAATTTATGCCTATATTTGTACAATACTTTTGCCAATTGGTAACAAGGAAATCAAACCAGAGTTTTATGCTAATGGGGAGGGGGGAGAAACCTAGGTCCAAGGTCACACAATAGAGAATACGCTTACGTTTTTTCGTTGTTATGCATTGTATCCGACAGGTTCTGTTACTAGTATATATACACAGTAGCGTGCAGCAACAGTATTTATTTATTAACTATTAATTTAGTTTACATATCATCTATTTATTCAATTATCATAGTTACTTTTAGTTATCTATTAATTTATTGGCTCATCATTGTTTCTAGCCTTTTGTAAAGGAGCTGACTTAATATTTTTAGAACAATCATGGAATATTAAAAATGAACATCATACATAACTTGACAATTATACAGGCAGAATAGGAGCCTAAGGAAAAGCCTATCAGCACCACCTACAATTTTTCATTTGTTATACTAAATTATGGTTATCATCTTCAGTAATGCTACAAAGAAACGGCTTGTACGTCTAGATAATAGTAAGAATGTAACAGAATGTAATAAGAATAACAGTAAATCATGACCATTGTGAGCAATCAAACTTTTTATACAGCTTAAAAAAATGTCTTAGAAAAACACCTAGACACAGTTATCAGCGAAAAAGGCACCAATGACAATAATCTAGAAAGAGAGGGGGGGGGGAATATATTTTTGAAATCTAGGAGGGACAGTTTTTTTCGAATTTTTGGAAAATACTTTTCACTAAAAGATACTAAAAAAAAATTTTTTTAATGTAGGAGTTAGAAGAACGGGAAATCTAGGGGAGGCACTTGACTACCTACTCCCCACGTCTACCCCAGGATTTGAATCCATGAAAATAAATAAAATGAAATAAGCAAACGGAAAACAAGAAAGAATAAGATGAAGCACAAAGTGAGAAGCATAAAACAAAGCAAGTTGGAAAGCAACAGTATATATCAAAATTAAGAACAAAACAAGCAGGAATCTGTAGGTAATTGTCAGTATTTGGAAACATTCTACCTTAGAGCCTCGGTGACTCCTTCATTGCTCCAAGGAGGAGCAAACCAAATAAAACCAGCACGTCGAGTCTCTCCACTGCAACTAGTTTCTATAGTAAGGTCAAATGACTGCCAAGCCTTGTCCAACCCAACTAAATCATATACGTTCATAACAGAGCCTTGGTCTATAGGCAAGCCAACTCGTGTAGTTGGTATTGGGGTAGTGAAGTCTATTTTGCGATGACGCTCACTCTCAGCATAAATATCAATGTCTAACCAAGCCTATAAAATGAGCCTTTATGTGTTTCAAACGAATTTAGAATGAAGTATAGCAGCACTTTCTTGAAATCTAAATGAAATTACTAAAATTAAAACTTAAGATATATCTCAAACTCAAAATTTTGACTGGACAAGAAAAAAATACTATTTTTTATACATTTTTAGAAATTAAATACTAAACTTGAGCAGCAAATGTAAAGTAAGTTTTAATTGTGGTTTTTCACACAAAGGATATCGTGTTTATCTTGACATTGCTAAGTGTCTAACAAATAAATAAACAATAAACAAATAACTAATTTATATTTATATACAAAAATATCACATAAGAATTTAGAATCCTTCATCCAATAGCAATTTTAGTCAGTTAGATTCTCCTTTGATACTTAGTTTTAGCAATTACATTACATTTCGCTGGGGACGGCTATTAGTCATATAGCCGAAATATTCACTTGTGTTGTGTTTCAGTCACATTCTGCAGAAAACTCCTCGTTATTTTCCTATACTTCGTGTAAATGTTTTCCCTAGATAAGGAAGTCTTGTTATAATTTCATTTTTTTATTCCTTCATCTTTTAACTTTTTTTTCTTCTCCATTATTTTGTCAAAACATGACAATCCCCAAATATATCCACTTTTTCACTTTTGTAGTTCTTAATTCGTCGTTAATTCAGCAAAGAGTTTTAAGATGAGTTAAATTATTCTAGCTTTGTTTGTTTTGGTATTCATACTATATTTACTACTACTACTACTACTAATAACTCACTGCAGCACCAAGCCGCCTGAGGCCAACACAGCTACGCACGCTCCTCCTCCAACCTAATCTATTTAAAGCCTCCCTCTTTACACCCTCCCAGGAAGTTCCCATTTCCTTTAAATCCTTATTTATGACATCCTCCCAACCCAGACAAGGACGACCTGCTTTCCGTGTAGCCCCAGACGGTTGGCCAAAAAGGACAATCTTCGGTAATCTGTCATCCTTCATCCGTAGAACGTGGCCTAGCCATCTCAACCTTTCTTTCATTATAGCCCCAGAAAGCGGGATTGAACCACACTTTTCGTACAACCTACTGTTTGAAATACGGTCAGTCAGCCGGGTACCCAGAACAATCCGTAGGCAATTTCTCTGGAAAACATCTAGTAAATTTTCATCTGCTTTTCGGAGTGTCCATGCTTCAGAGCCATATTTGACCACTGTCATCACTGTAGCTTCCAATATTCTAATCTTGGTTTGTAGGCTTATCTTTCTATTCTTCCAAACTTTTTTTAACTGTGAAAAAACACCCTGAGCTTTAGCTATTCTACTTTTAACATCTTCACTGCTCTCACCATCTTTACTAATAATACTACCAAGGTAACTGAAGCTCCCAACCTGATCAATCTTTTCGTTACCTAAGGTCACCTGTTCATCTTCACTTATTCCTAACCTTAGTGACTTAGTCTTCTTAACATTAATTTTCAAGCCTATTTTAGCACCCTGAACTCGTAAAACCTCTAAAAATTCATTCATTTTGCTCACACTTTCATCTAATATGCTTAAATCATCAGCATAATCTAAGTCCAGGAGCTTTCTTCCTCCCCATTTGATTCCATGGTCTCCAATTGCCTTTCCTGTGCTCCTTAAGACGAAGTCCATCAAAATGATCCATATAAAGGGGGATAGAACACAACCCTGCTTAACTCCTGATTTAATACAAAACCAGTTGCTAACCTCATTTCCTACCTTAACCGCAGCAGTATTATTCTCGTACATAGCGCAAATCACTTTAATGTATTTTTCTGGTATACCATATAACGATAAGACCTTTGTTAACGCTGTTCTATCAACAGAATCGAAAGCTTGCTCATAATCGATAAAACTAAGGACCAAAGGTGTTTGACAACGAAGGGACTTCTCAATTATTAACCTAAGAGTGAAAACATGGTCGACACATCCTCTACCTTTTCTAAAACCGCATTGTTCTTCCCTTAAAACTTTGTCTACAGCATGTCTCAGTCTAAAAAGTATCATATTACTCAGTAATTTGCTACCTACAGAGACCAGACTAATGCCTCGATAATTCCGACATGCTGAGGTCTATTTGTCACATAGCCGAAAATTCCCTTAAGTTGTGTGTGAGTCACTGTCTAATTCCTCGTTATCTTCTTATATTTTGTGTAACCATTTTCCCTGAATAAGAAATTCTAAGACTCAGCCCTCCGCATAATCTTACGTTTATAGCGACGTTTTTTATAGCTTCTGGTAGTTGGGAGACAGTTCACTTTCTTTTGCTCTTACGATGAACTTGGCACCCCGGATTTGGACCCCTGTCCGAAGGGCGTGGGTTCAGTTCCTGGTGTGGCCGATTATTTGGTTTGGGATGGGGACAAGTCGCGTGACTCTGTAAGCTCAGCCAGAGTCCAGCCAGCTCTAAATGGGCACCCGGAGAAATCTGGGGAAGGTAATCAGGAAGGGTGTGTGAAAGCACAGAATGGACGGCCCCCAAACCCCCATTGCACTTCCTGGCTAAAGGGCGTTTAAACGGAGATCAACACCACCTGTTTGGATTTTAAAGGTCTAGTGCCGCATCTTTTGCCTTCAACTTTACGACTAATCTGTCACAAGAAAAAAATATTAGCTTTGTGTCTGGACTGAGGTCATCTTATTATAAAATGCCAGATTAGATTTAAAATTGGACTAAATACAATTTGCTTTTCAGCATATTGGGTACAATAAATACCTTTCTAGAAAGCCTTTGGGGAACGACAAAAACAACATGGGTATATCCACTTTTGTACACCTTGGCCAAATCAAGTGTAACCATTTTCCCTGAATGAGGAAGTAGGGTTGTCAAGTAGGTCAAACTCTTTCCAGATTCACTGCAAAAACAAATGAAAGTTAGTATTATGGACTTCAGACATTTTCATGCAGCATTAACTGAACAATATTTAGGCTTGCTTTAGAGATAAGTGATAGTGAGATAGATAGTGGGAGAGATAGAGAGATAGTGGAGAGGAGAGATAGAGAGAGATAGTGGCCAAATCAACGTAACCATCTGCAATCAAGTGTAATCTCTGCAAGTTAAAGTTTTCCTATGGTTTTCTGAACTATCAAGAAAACAGGATCAGTTTTTATTTTCTACGGTTTTTCAATTTACTCCCATCCATTAGCTCATACCATCTTTAGAACCTACTGCATAAGCAAGAGGGTAGTAACGGCGAAAAATTTCCTCTTACTTAGACTTCAGTCTTCCGAGGCGGACAGGCAACCGTGGCAATAGCAGTGCCTTTTCAAGACAGAGCACTACTTACCACGGTAACAGAGCACAGTCACTGTAGGTCTGAACAAGAATTTTATGTCCCTTCCTGAGGCATAATGTCTTTTTCTTAAAAAAGGTGACGATTAACGAAAATAAACCAATGGAATTAAAGTAAACTTTTTAACTTTTTAGTATAGAGCGATCTCTATTTTTCTCTTTGATTTAACTACTAGCTCCATAGCTCCGCTGAAAATACATTTGATTAATGACGCCTAGAGTCGTTGATATGGGATTTCCCCTGATGAAATAGATGTATAAGCCTAAAAATACGCTATGAATTTCCCCTCCATACCCCCTAAGAAAATTGAGTTGAACCTCCAACCCACAGATTTTTTTTGAATAGAACAATGCAATAAATTACCTGAAAACACACTCCATTCTGCAAAAACCAAGACATTTTCAGAACAAGTAGCAAAAACAACGACAGAAAAAAATTGTTTACACTACAGTCAATAACCTTATGCTGGAATACAAGGTTGCATACACTAATTACTTGTAGATGAGTCACTACTTGAAATTCCATTCACAGAATATTGTTACTGCCATTTAATCCCTTTATTTGTCATATAAAATGGTCCTTTTATTGGATAAATTTTAATAAAATAATAAAAATTTTCCTTTTAAAAAAAGTAGAGCTAAGAGAAAGAGTCAAAGTTTAGCGTACAGAGGGAGGCGTTGAGGAAGAAAAGCCCCTTTCATAGACGGAGTAATTTCTGTTCGTTTTAAGTTTTAATGTCGCTTCTTACTTTCATTTGAAAAAACTTGTTTTTTTTATTTAATAAGTGTTAAGGAGCGCTTGTGGCTCCTGCTTTACTATTCTGAGCAAATGTACGACATCATTTTCGGAAAGCCAATACCAAAGCCTCCTTGGAGGTGCATCGATTCACGAGAGTTTAGGGGAGGAGACCGGTTGCATTTTTAATCTTGGGGGGGGGCAACTTTGTTCTTTTCTTTAATTTCTTTTGTCGAATGAAAATACCAAACAAAGTATATTTCGATGAAAATTAAAAAGGATCCAATTTTCAAAATCTACGAGAGGGGGAGCAAGGAGGCAATAGCCTACCCAAAACTTGGCACACCTGCATCCTTGAACCAACAAAATCAAGTTGACAATAGGTACATACTTTGTAAATACTTTGTAGGGATAATAAAAATCTAGTCGCTTAAGATCTTTACCAAGGTGTGAGGGAGAGTATTCTTATACTACTAGTGCTGCTGATAATTAACTGTAGCACCAAGCCGCCCAAGGTAAATACAACTGTGCACGCGGTTCCTCTACTCCGACCAGGTTAAAGCTCCACTCTTTACTTCCTCCCATGAAATCCCAGTTCTCCTTAATTCCTTTATTATGACCCTTTCATAACCCATTCGAGGACGTTCTACTTTTTATTAAGGCCCAAAGCACAGCTCCAAAGTTATGGTAATCAACTTTTTTTTCATAAATGTGCTTTGGACATAACTAGAAAGTGGGACCATACTTTTTGTCCGGCTTATTGTTTGATATACCTTCATAAGTACCGAATCCAACCTGGGGTAATTCCTCTAGACAACATCAACAACAGTTTCTACAACCTTTCGAACTACCAACAGCTCATATCAGTTACCTTATCATAAACTGGCTTGAGAGACTAAATGACTTTAAACTGACTTTAATGTATCTGACTATTTGAATTGGTCCAAAGTTGATATTCATATATAACCAACTATCGACGACCACTAAAATCCCCTGCAAAAACTACCCTACAATTGGTGATAAACGTATCAATAACTGATGATCAAATCCGCAAATAAAACGGTGCCACTTAAATGGAATTGCCAGCAAATACCAGAGCACAAACACAAGTGTAATGCCAGTAGAAAGTAAATTACCAAAAAAAAACACTATCAATAGAACAAATAGAAATAGAAATTACCAATATCTTACGCTCAGCTTATAAGATGAAGGGAAACAGGCAAAGACCCAATCTTCAGCATCCCAATAATAGGCAATTGCAGTTAATAGATTATGACGTGGATTTTCACCCGCTTGAAACATGTAGTATTCTGTGTTGCCCTCAGGTGCTCTCAAAGTCATCTGTCGCATTATGACCTCTCGCCAGCGGGCATTATTATCAAATTGGACCTTACGCTCAGATGGACGGTTTTTAATGCTCTTTCCTCCATTTCTCTGGAAAAAACAATAATTTTGTTTTCTTTTTGATCAGTGATTCTTCACAGAAAAGGAAAGGGTAGAAAGAGAAAACCATAACAAAGAAAAATGGAGAGGCAGGGAATAACTACTGGTAAAAACAAAGCACTGTAGACTTCAAAAAGTGAGCTAAGCTTAGGATTGCCACTGATCTTAAAAAAATAAGAAAATCGTCCTAAATTTTAAAAGTTTGAGAAGAGATCCCAGAAATGAAATTAAGTTATTTTTTATTGTTTTTTTCTTTAAAATATCAATTTACACAACGCACGCAATTTGATAAGCACTAGTAAACTGCCTAATGGGCCTGTGAGATCAGTCATGGAAAAGACATGTTGTTTTTTTATTATAACGATGGAATATCTACATCAGAATCACACTTGTCACATATTTGCATTACAGAAATGGTTTCTAATACTCTCAAACAATCTTAGCTAGCTTCCAGTCCGTCTTTTTTTTCAGTTTTCTTTTTTATTTGAAACGTTTTATTGAAACATACTTGAAACATTTATTTGAAAGAAACAATTTATATGGATGTAAAGAGCAAACAAAAATACTAACAGGATGGAAAATTCAGTTAAATTTCTCTTATCTGAAAGAATATCGATGATTTATCGTTGGAAAAAAAGGGGAGATCGAAAACATGAAAAAAGCACATAATTAAGCCAAGCTTTCACATTTTTACACAGGCAGATTATCTCTAGACTAATTTAAAAAGAAGAGATCCCGCTGCCAATCCCCAATACCCTCTAGCACAGGTAAAAAAAGAGTAAAAGGTAAAGAATATGGCATTGGACTTTATAGTCCCTATCGGCGGTGCTGATCTCCGTTTCTCAGCCCTTCAGCCAGGAAGCGCAATGGGGTATTGAGGGCCAACCATCCTGTGCTTTCGCACACCCTTCCTGTTTACCTTCCGCAGATTTCTCCAGGTACCCATTTAGAGCTGGGTCGACTCTGGCTGAGCTTACAGAGTCACCCCACTGACCCCCGTCCCAAGTTAAATAATTGGGTACACTAGGATTCGAACCCTGGCCCTCTCGGACAAAGGATCCTGAATACAGCGCACCAATCCACACTCGGCCAGACGTGTGGAGTCAGACAGGAGTTAGCACAGGGGAGTTAGGGGAAAATAGTAAGCTAACCTATTTTTCCAATTATCCCCAACAGTATAGGCTTTTGGGGCTAAACAACCATTAGAGTTCTTGTTTAACAATTATCTAAGAGAAACAAAATGATTGATTGACTTACTGAATTGGAAAAAAAGAAAAGGTAATAAGTCACATTTCTACAGGGAAAAAACTGCTTTTACAGGCTGGGAAACTGTTTTACCGCTGTGTCGGAACTTAACAAAAGTTTTCACGTTAAAAAAAATTCACCAGTATGATATTCTAATTTACTCTTGGAGCGATTCCGAGTTGTTCTAATTTTATATTGATCCTAAAAAGTATATTATCAAGACTAAAACTTCAAGACACAGGTAGTGCTACCGAACTAGGCAGCAAAAAAACAACAACAAAAAACAAGGTCCAATGGAAAGAAATCACAATTTAATCAAATTTATAGCTAAAATTTAGCGATGGTCATAAACCAGTAGAGGTGGTAACCGTGGTTAATTTCTATGCTCATATTGCAAATTTGTCATAGTTAGACAATTTCGATCCAAAAAAAAAGAGCTAAGAGCTCATATGGCACTTGTGACGAGGTCGGAAGAGCCACGAGCTCATATGGTATGAGCTCTAGCAAAATTCTAAGAATCAATAGATTGATTTAAAAGGAAAATCAGAGGCTAATGCCGGTTGAGATTTAAAATAAGAGCTCTGAGTCACGAGGTCCTTCTAAATATCAAGTTTCATTAAGATCTGATCACCCACTCGTAGGTTAAAAATACCTTAGTTTTTCTAATTTTTCCTCTCCCTTCAGCCACCAGATGGTCGAATCGAGGAAAACAACTTAACCAAGTCAATTTGTGAAGCTCCCTGACACGCCTACCAATTTTCATCGTCCTAGCACGTCCAGAAGCACCAAACGCGCCAAAGCACTGAACCCCACCCCCTAACTCCCCCAAAGATAGCGGATCCAGTCAGGTAACTTCAATCACGTATCTACGACATTTGCTCATTCTACCCACCAAGTTTCATCCCGATCTATCCACTCTAAGCGTTTTCCAAGATTTCCTGTTTCTCCCTCCAACTCCCCCCAATGTCAACAGATCTATTAAGGATTTGATCTAAGAGCTCTGAGACATGAGTTCCTTCTAAATATCAAATTTCATTAAGATCCGGTCACCCGTTCTTAAGTTAAAAATACCTCAATTTTTCTAATTTTTTCCAAATTAACAACCCCCAGCTCCCCCAAAGAGAACGGATCCGTTCAAATTATGACAATCTCGTATCTGTAACTTGTACTTATTCTTCCCATCAAGTTTCATCCGATGTCTCCACTCTAAGAGTTTTCCAAGATTTCCGGTTTCCAAGATTTCTGTTTCCCCCCTCCAGCCCTCTATGTCCCCATATCCGATTCGAATTGAAAATGGAGCATCTGAGACATAAGATTCTTCTATATATCAAGTTTCATTAAGATCCAATCACCCATTCGTAATATACCTCGATTTTCACGTTTTCCAAGAAATCTGGTTTCCCCCTCCAACTCCCCCCGATGTCACCGGATCTGTTTGGGATTATAAATGGGAGTTCTAAAGCATAAGATCCTTCTAAATATCAATTTTCATTAAGATCTGATCACCCGTTGGTAAGTTACGAATACCTCATTTTTTCTAATTTTTCCGAATTACTCCCCCCCCCTAACTCCACCAAAGAGAGCGGATCCAGTCCGGTTATGTTAGTCACGTATCTTGGACTTGTGCTTATTCTTCCCACCAAATTTCATCCTGATCTCTCCGCTTTAAGCATTTTCCAAGATTTCCCCCCCCCCACCCAATGACACTGGATCCGGTCGGGATTTAAAATAAGAGATACGAGTTACAAGGTCCTTCTAAATATGAAATTTCATTAAGATCCGATCACTCCTTCGTAAATTAAAAATACCTCATTTTTTCTAATTTTTCTAACTACCCCCCCCCCAACTCCCCCAAAGAAATCGAATCCATGCCGTTTATGTAAATCACGTATTTAGGACTTTTGCTTATTCTTCCCACCAAGTTTCATCCCGATCCCTCCACTCTAAGCGTTTTCCAAGAGTTTAGGTTCCCCCCCCACTCCACCGAATGTCACCGGTTCCGGTCGGAATTTAAAATAAGAGCTCTGAGACACGATATCCTTCCAAACATCAAATTTCATTAAGATCCGATCAGTCGTTCGTAAGTTAAAAAAAACTAATTTTTTCTAATTTTTCTGATTTAACCGTCCCCCACTCTCCCCCCCCCAGACGACCGAACCGGGGAAAAGAGAATTTCTAATATAATCTGGTCTGGTTCCTGAAACGCATGCCAAATTTCATCCTCCTAGGTTACCTGGAAGTGCCTAAACTAGCAAAATCGGGACAGACAGACCGAGAGACAGACAGACAGACAGACCGACGGACCGACAGAATTTGCGATCGCTATATGTCACTTGGTAGATATCAAGTGTCATAAAAACTAAAGAGACGCTGCAAAAGTCAGCAAATCACTTAAAAATAATAACAGATATAAGTGATTTGTTAACTTCTACAATGCCTCTTTACTGTAAATCCGGAGCGAGGTCCAAATATGCATTGTCTAAATGTCTCCATTAAGGTCTAAATATACATCTTAATTTACATTACCTCCGAATCAAAGGAAATTCCTTTAAATACTGTGTTTGCTGTGCCACGAACCTCTCTTCTTTATCATTATACAAAATTTTATGAATCTTAACGGAGTTCAGTATGATTCTGAAATTTGTGAAGTGGTTAACCCCTTTTTACCCCTCCCGTTTGCCGAACTATTTTATTCTACTTTTATTAATCCACGTTTTGTAGACCGTTATTATTATATTGAATATATTACTTAATTTTCTGTAATTGAATATTTATAATTCTGCCAATTCTATATATTCTGCTTTTCACTGTAGTACTAGTATTTGAAGAGTCATGGTTTGAAAGGTCAATCTTGAAATATCATGGTTTTGACATATGTGAGATGATGGAAGGAGTATGGGGCCGTTTGAAGACTGGTATAAGAAAATCCTAGATTTTCTGCTTGGTAACAGTAAGAGTCAGGAAAAGAAAGAATATTATGATTTATATAAAATCAACAGATCGTTGTACTGTTCTCCTGTTGTGAAGGCGTTGCCTTGTCTCTAGTTTTTTTTTTTATTCCGTAGTTGTCTTGTTATGTCGGTATTTTCTTCCTTGGTAAAGGTAACGGTAAGAAACATAAGTTTGGATTAAGCAGTTAAAAATTAATTTTTAAATTGATCCATGAAAAGTATGTTTTGGCTTCCTTAAAATACCGAGACTCCTGCATATCTTCATTTTGATCAAATCAAGTTTGACGTTTGAAATCCATGTTTTCATCAATAATAATCTAAAATACCGATATATAGCTCTATCCCATTGGACTGGTGAACTTAATATAATTTAGTATAGACCTCAGAAACTCGTGAAAACAGATAAAAAATTAACTTAGACAAACTTTTATATCAAGTAAAAGAACATAAAGCGATAGATCTTTCCTCTTTAACTATAGCATCAAACATTAAATGCGCATGGTCGCTCGCAACCCATTTGTTTTTTGAAGCCTACTCGATTACGATCAATATCCTAATAGTCAAAAATCCTGTATAGACCATACAAAAAACTTGTCAATTATAGAATTCAATTTAACAGTCTATAAAAATCCAAAGATCTGAGATCAATTATACCATATTTTAGAGAATTAGGAGATGATTACAAGATTAGAAATTACCACCCCAACTCTACAAAAGAGTAAGAGAAGAATTACTATGCTTATCAAAGATAATAAATAAATAATAATATACAATAGCAACAGATGAAAGCGAATTATTAATTCCTGTTACATTTCTTTTATTTCTGTGTATGCACAGTTTCAATTAAATTTTGCTAACTCCAAACTTTAACCAAAATAAACAACAATTTAGAAGTATACGGGGCTCATAATGATACACATAAACCATAAAAACAGACATGACAGATTTATAACCAGCTGTCACAATCAGTTTAAAAGCAAAAACCATGAAGAAAGAAAAAAAAGGACACATCAGCGCTATCCATGCAAAAAGGTGATTTTCCTTCTTGTTCAAGCCAGGGGTTGTAGGTTTCCGACGTAGGGTTTTTGGCCAAGGCGATTCCAAAGATGTACTTTTCGTTTCGATCCGACACTAATTCCAACAGGTTCTAGGCTATTTTCAAAATTTTCTTAAATTTGTTTTCAAAATGACATTTTACTATTAAGAATAATCGATATAATAGTTACTATACCTGAATCAGCTACAAATGGCAATTTTTCTCGCTATAAAGTTTTTTTAAATGCGTTTTCCAAATTTTTGGTTACTGCAAAAATTTGTAACCAAATTTTTGGTTCTTTACTGCCTCTGCTAAAATCGCTAGAGCACATTTTTATTGGTGAGTTTGAAGCTGGACAAGATACGTGACGAAAATAGAAACAGCTAAATACAAGTTTACAAAACCCTATCTTCCTCCCCTGGCCTACTCTGCTTGCATAAAATTCACTTTTTTAGGGATTTTCGCATAGGACAGTCCCCCTCGTATACAAAATAAGTTGTACTCGATTTTGATGTCACTCTTTACTTTCAGTTAGAAAAAAAACTTATTTTTTTTATTTAACTTTGACAAAATAAAGAAATCGTTGTTTTGTTCATCTGTTGTGGTGGTGTTGCTTTTTCTCTTTTCTTCCTTTGTTATTTATGGTTTTTACTCCCCTGTGCTGTAATTGTTTAGACTTGACGAGTTTACAATAAATTAATTGTTTCATTCAAAACACCTAAGGAGCAAATACTATCAATTGAACAATTGATAAAAGTACTTTTACTGAAGGTGTAGGGTATAAACTTAACTTTTTCCAGAAGTTTCACACGACACCTTTGGAATTACTGACCACTTTTACAGGTAAAACAACAGCTGTCAGAGACAGGAAAAACCGTTGTCCTACTTTTCTACATTGTATTAGTTCTTTAGTTGTTATGTTAATAGTTTATATATTCTTTTTCTGTCATTTATACCTTTTGTTAGTATGCTGTATTCGTTAAACTTGGAAAGTTCCCAATAAATCCATTTATTCATTCAAAATATATAAAAAACAAATAAGACAGGAAATAAATTTAGCTAATTGATAGAGTTTACTTTGTTTGAAAGTGCAGGATGTAAGTCTATTTACTCACAGAAGTTTTACAAAACATCTTTGGAACTAACAAACGCTTTTAAGGGTCAAACAACAGCTCTTACACCGTTTCCTCTGGAAACCAGAAAACCGTTCCCCCTTTCCCATGTTTTTTTGTTCCGTAGTAATCTTATTTTGTTAATAGTTGATATTTTCTGTATATAATCTATACAGTTGATATATCGACATATTTTAAAGACATTTGTTGTTGTATAATATGTATATATATATATATATATATATATATATATATATATATATATATATATATATATATATATATATATATATATATATATATATATATATATATATATATATATATATATATATATATATATATATATATATATATATATATATATATGTGTGTATATGTATATATATATATATATATATATATATATATATATATATATATATATATATATATATATATATATATATATGATCCCTCTCACGATATTTTAGAATCAATGGGTCGATGCAATCACCACTGGGGAAAACAACAACAAAAAAACAAATAAACACGCATCCGTGATCTTTCGTCTGGCAAAAATACAAAATTCCACATTTTATTGTTAGGAGCTTGAAACCTCTACAGCAGTGTTTTCTGCCTGTGACTTTTAGGGTGTGTTTATCTCTTTTTTTCGAAAATCAGGCAAATTTTCTCAGGCTCCTAGCCTTTGGTGGGTAAGACTAAACTTAATGAAACTTACATATTTGAAATAAGCATAATAAGCCAATTCTTTTGATATATCTATTAGTATCAAAATTATATTTTTAGAGTTGTGGTTACTTTTGAGCCGGGTCGCTCCTTACTTACATACATATATATATATATATATATATATATATATATATATATATATATATATATATATATATATATATATATATATATTCAAACGGAAATTAAACGTTGTTGTGCCCTTTTTAAGCGACCAAATAGATAGAGGGCAACTAGGCCCCCTCCCCCACCCCCTTTTTCCCAAAATCCTCCGATCAAAGTTTTGATAGCCATTTTGTTCATAATAGTTGAAAGGCCTAATAACTATGCATTTAGACATTACATACCCCGCCCCCACAGCATTAGGGGAAAGATCTTTGAATTATAAAGTTTGCCCTTTGTTTACGCATAGTATTTGTTATTGGGAAGTATGCATACATTTTCGAGTGGGGGGACGAATATTCTAGTGGAGATTTTCCACGGGGGAATTTTCTATAGGGAGGGAAGTTTCGAGGGGATGAACTTGTCAGGGGAAATTACATACTAGAGAATTTGCCATAATTCCTATACAAATTTTTTTTTTCTATTTCTTGCTTTCTCTTTTCCGTCTCAATTTTACGCGTGGAGTTGTTAAGGGTAATTGTCCAGAGTAAATTTTCACCAGGATTGAACTATCGACAGGATATTTCTGTGGGGAGGGGGTTTTTACGTGGAGGTAGGGCAGATTTCTTGGCATTATTTAAAAACGATCAGAAATTAAATTAAAAAAATGAGTTTTTTAAACTGAAAGTAAGGAAAGACATCAAAACTTAAAACAAACAGAAATTATAACGTATATGAGGAGGTTGATCCTTCATCAACACCTTGCTCTTCACGCTGAACTTTTGTAGTACTTTTAAAAAACCTTTTTATTGTTCTGATCAGACGTCACTTGTGTTTCAGAAGTTGTTCTTAAAGAATTGGGACAAAATTCAAACTTTAGCGTGAAAAGCCGAGGTGTTGAGGAGGGGAAAGCCCCCTATATATACATAATCATTTCTGTTCGTTTTAAGTTTTAATGTTTTTCCTTACTTTCAGTTGAAATAAAGCTCGTTTTTTTATTTAATTATCTATAATAATTGACATTATCTATCGTTTAGAGTTTTTGCTCTCTCTGTTTGGTAATTGTTGAACTTGATGAACTTCTAATAAGTTCATTTATTCACTCCAAACATTTAATGAATAAATGAGATGGAGATCGACTAAACAAATTGATAGATTTTACTTTATCTGAAGGTGTGGGATGTCAATCTAACTTTTTGGAGAAATATTACGTTACACATTTGGTACTATCAAACCTCTGATCCAAACGGAAGTAAGCCGAATATTTGTGGATAGAAATATACATTTTTTTTATCCATTTTTGATATTGTTTTGTCCATTTTTGACATTTGTTTTTTGGGACGACGAGGCATCTTGCCGCCAGCATGAAGCTATTTGCTGATTTTTAAAGTTCTATGACTTGACTTAATATCCTACTCTTGCGTTCTGTATTATGTAAGAAATACCTATAAAATTAAGCTGGCCGGAAAAACAATTTTTGAGCTCTGAACCAAACAGAAGCAAGCCTAATGCTTATCCATATGGAGACATTTGTTTTATCAGAGGACGGATTTATCTGGTCATCGAAGTGACACTATGTCCTGAATTTCAAAATTCTGAAATTTGAGTAAATTTCTCACACTTGTGTTCCAAGCTAGATAAAAATACCTATGAAATGAAGCTGACCAGAAAAAAGAATTTTTAAGCTCTGATCCAAACAGAAGGAAGCCTAAAGCTAGTCCATATGGTGACATTTTTTTTCATCAGGGGACGGGGCATCTGGTCATCGAAGTGACACAATGCCCTGAATTATAAAATTCTGCAATAAGAGTAAATTTCTCACACTTGTGTTCCAAGCTAGATAAAAAATACCTACAAAATGAAGCTGACCAGAAAAAAGAATTTTTAAGCTCTGATCCAAACAGAAGGAAGCCTAATGCTAGTCCATATGGTGACATTTATTTTCATCAGGGGACGGGGCATCTGGTCATCGAAGTGACACTATACCCTGAATTTCAAAATTCTGAAATTTGAATAAATTTCTCACACTTGTGTTTCAAGCTAGATAAAAATACCTATGAAATGAAGCTGACCAGAAAAAAGAATTTTTAAGCTCTAATCCAAACAAAAGGAAGCCTAATGCTAGTCCATATGGTGACATTTTGTTTCATCAGGGGACGGGGCATCTGGTCACCGGAGTGACACTATGCACTGAGTTTCAAAATTCTCAAAATTAACTGAATTTTTCATACATATGTTCCAAGCTACATAAAGTAAAAATATGAAATTAAGTTGGCCAGAAAAACAAAATTCCTTATCCAAATACAAGCAATTATCCAAAGCTCTTATCCAAATAGAAGCAATTGAAGCAGAGCCAAAAAATGTCCTATAAAGACATTCTGGCGATGAGATCTGGCTGTCGATGTAATTTTATGTGTTGAATTTTGGACCCCTTGTCTAAACCCCGAAGTTCTGAACCCTGTTTCAGAGTTATATTATAAATCAAATTTTTGGCTTGGTATGTGTACTTTCCATTAAATACATTATAGAGAAAAAAAAATCAGACACTTTTGTCATGCTAAATAAGACTGTGTCCTAACACAGTCTTCAAACAAAAAAAAATCAAACAAAAATCTTTTGTTTTGAACTTTGTTTAGAAATCAAGATATCTATTGAAATTTGGACTGAGGAGGAATCTACCTTTCTGTAAGACATCAGAGACTTTCGGCAAAATAAGGAAAGAACAACGTAAAACAACGTAGAACGCTGTAAACGTAACAACGTAAAACGCTGTAAACGTAACAACGTAAAACGCTGTAAAACAACGGAAGATTACAAATTGACTGTCATTTGAGCATTATATTTGATGTAAAGATTTTATTGACTCTTAGATTTTGATGTTTAATTGAAGTACGTTTTTTGATATTTTTTTTCCCAATTTACTAGCCTTAGGCATCTGTGGTAATTGGCTCGGCGTTACATGGTTCCTGGAGGTCTTCCAGAAACTCCTAATTTTAATTTAATATTGTTTTTCACCATCAAAATAAAACGTTATCCCGCTTTCTTCGATTGCTTCTACACGTGCTCCTATTTTAATATGGATTTTAATGAGATTTGCAGGGAAAGTTGTAGTGCTATATAATTCATATTTTTGGGACGCTTTCACTCGTGATCTAAATGTATACGTAAATCCTTCTTTAATTCAGAGTAGATGGTAGGACTTAAAACATATAAAAGAAAAAAGATTTTTCAATCCCCTTAAAAAACACAAAAATACCTTTAATAGGTGATATTCCAATGTTTCTCGTCGTTTTCTACTCTCAACATAGATCTGGCGCGTTTTTGGGTCTACTAAATCGAAAAGAGACCGTACTAAAGTTAGCACAACTTCTTTACACCAAACAATGCACAGATGGTCTGTCTCAAGCCAAACACCAGGGATGTCGGTTGTCTGGAAATTAAAATACTTTAAAAAGAAAGAGGGTACAGAGAGAAAGAGACAAAAACCAGAGAGAGACAAAAGAAACAAAACACCAGAGATGTCAGTTGTCTGGAAATATAAACAGATTAGAATGCCTAATAAACGGAAAGAGGGTACAAAGAGAGAGAAACAGACAGAGAGAGAGAGAGAGAGAGAGAGAGAAAGTGAGAGGGAGAGACAGAGATAAAAAAAAATACCAGGGATGTCAGTTGTCTGAGAATTAAAATACTTTAAAAGGAAAGAGGGTACAGAGAGAAAGAGACAAAAACCAGAGAGAGAAAAAAGAAACAAAACACCAGAGATGCCAGTTGTCTGGAAATATAAACAGATTAGAATGCCTAATAAACGGAAAGAGGGTATAAAGAGAGATAAACAGACAGAGAGAGAGAGAGAGAGAGAGAGAGAAAGTGAGAGGGAGGGACAGAGATAAAAAATACCAGGGATTTTAGTTGTCTGAAAATTAAAATACTTTAAAAGGAAAGAGGGTACAGAGAGAAAGAGACAAAAACCAGAGAGAGAAAAAAGAAACAAAACACCAGTGATGTCAGTTGTCTGAAAATAACATATACAAATTAAAATGCTTAAAAATAGGAAAGAGGGCCCAAAGTGAGAGAGAGAAAGAAAAAAGACCAGGGATGCAGTTGGCTGAACAAATTAAAATACGTAAAAAAAGGAAGAGGGTAAAGAGAGAGAAAAAAAAAGGTAAAGGTAAAGGATACGGCATTAGACTTTACAGTCCCTACCGGCGGTGCTGATCTCCGTTTCTTGGCCCTTCAGCCAGGAAGTGCAATGGGGGGTTGGGGGCCAACCATCCTGTGCTTTCGCACAGGATGTCTGGAAATTAAAATACTTTAAAAAGAAAGAGGGTACAGAGAGAAAGAGACAAAAACCAGAGAGAGACAAAAAAAACAAAACACCAGAGATGTCAGTTGTCTGGAAATATAAACAGACAGACAGAAAGAGACAGAGAAAAACAGAGAGGGAGAGGGACAGAGGCGCTAGGGGTGTCAATTGTCTGAAAGAAAAATAAGATACGTAAAAAGAAAATAAATAGGGGTTTAATTTTCAATGAACTAAAAGAAAAGGACAACAAATAAGTCAACTAAAAACAACATTTGTAAGAAGATATCCCGATCCCTTGAAGAATTAGGAACTGGGAAGTCACTTTCACGGCATTTCAGTTTTATTATTCATTACATTTTCCTCAGCCTTTCCTTTTAAGTTACAGTTGTTTTGTACGTTTGTGCTTTATTTGCTTCTTTTGTTGCAATGGAAAAAACCTGTTATTTGAAAAATTAAAAAATATTTAAATTATTTGCATCTACTTTTCCTTTAGAAAAAAAGCACACAAACAAGAATATTAAAAGCCAGTGACAAGAAGAAGGATAAACATGCAGATAATTCCGTCGAGACCTCCACCGTCCTTAGTGCACAAAAGTAAATAAAGAAAAGAAAAATATACAAATAAAAGTATTAAGGAAAACATAAAAACAAAACAAAAGTAAAAAAAAAACCCACTAAATTAAAAGAGGCCCGCTCCTAGCAACGGTGTCATGCATAGCCAATGGAGTTTTAGAAATTACTTATAAAAAAGAACAGAGATAGAGAAAGAACAACAGAGAGATAGCGATAGAAAGAGAGAGAGAGAGAATATAGGGAGAAAAAGAGAAAGAGAAAGATAAAAAATATGTACCAAGACACTGAGGCCATCTATATCCGTATGTGTCAGCCCGGATCGAACTTGAAAATCTCTCAGTCCGCCACCAATCGAAGCAACAATAAGTCCGTTCAAATTCTTCGCCTTGGAACTATAATGAGTGGCAAATTTGCTGTAAAATCTTCTTAAAGCATAATCAACAGGAATAATCGGATCCTCATGGGGAGTGGCTAATGTTATGATAGTATTCACGTGGTTCGATTCGAAGCTACTATTGGTAAATATGCTTTTCGCAATTATACCACCCTAAAAATAAACAAATTTATGGAAAAAAAATATAACACAACTTGATTCAAAAATAGAAATTGCAATCGTTATTGTTATTTGTAAGATAGTTAGTAAGTAGAACATAGTGTACAACGAGCATTAATTATTAGATTATATACACTAATTAATTGTTTTATAATGGAAGAAAATTCTGGCTAATGGAAAATTAAAAGAAAGTACGGACTAATAACTTTAAACCCCCAGAAAGATGATTTATATAAGGTAGTGAATAACTACGACTAGGATATGTCAAGACGCTGCAATCAAGCACAAGGGGATTAGAAGTTGTATCAAAATTACTTAATGATCAACTTAAGGAAGTACTTAAGGAACCTAAGGAAGTACTTAAGGAGCTTATGGAAGTTCTTACCCTACTTAAGAAAGGTACTTAATGATCAAGTCACTTAATGGTCAAGCAAGTAAAAGTTGATGCCTAACAAACGCGTTAAGCATTTAACAAAATGAAAAACAAAACTAATTTAGTAACTAATTAAACTAAATGAAAAAAAAAAAAAAACATTTAACAAAACTAAACCATATTGCATGAATTGATTATTTACTCCAGCATGGATATTAAAAGGTTTAAAGAACAACAAAGAGAGAAAGCTCATTGAAGAAAATAAACAAACAAGACTGGTTAGTAGAGAGAAAAGATAAAACGAAGCGCATATTTCACCTGTATAAAACGAGGCGTCTTCAGTAACAAAAAAGATAAGCTAAAAACAAATAAAAACCACAACTAATATTAACAAACTACAATTGTCGCGACTGGTTTACATAGGTCACTGTCACTAGCAGAATTACTTCGGTGAGAACACAAAAGCAACTGGATAAAATAATATAAAATTGAAATAAAGTTATTTATTCTATTACAAAATAATCATTTTGTTTGCTACCATTGATGCAATTCTCCTTGGAGAATTGATGCTTGGAGAATGCTTCCAGAGCCATTGATGACACACAGAGGGCCAAATTACCGTTTCAGTTACTGAGTCTTTTTGCAGGGACATGTGGCAAACCCGTTGCCCAGCCTTGCGGTAGCTGGAATCGAATCCAAGGGCCCGTATTGTCAAGCAGAGCATAAACCCACTTTGCTACCCCATGGTATCATAGATAATAGATACAAATGGTTAATATAGGCAAGCATTTTAAAACTTCATTTAACCAGTGACGTCCACTGAGAAATGCACATACCCCCCGACCCTTCAATATTTTTCAACGTACGCTTTTTGGTCTTTTCATTGTAAGATTCAAAAAAATGACGCGCTGACCCCCCCAGATTTTGAAAAATACATCTTGTCCACCCTCCTAAATATCCATGAATTGACGCCACAGCATTTAACTAGGCTACATAATTTTAGATTTCACAGTCTTACACACAGTCTTTGGACAGTCTTAATACTTTGCTGCAGCGAAAGAAGCTATGTTAAAAAAAAATTGTAGGCCCTTCTGGAGAGCAAAGAATAAAACCTTCTAAAATACGAACTAATAAAAGTTCAAATGGGGATAAATCCCTTTATTTAGATAGTGACAAACAGGTACAAAAGCCCAGATATTTCAATAGCATATACAGCGACCGTCATCAGTAGAAATACTAAAAAAATAAAACTGAAACTAGCATATTTATACAAAACAAAATAAATAACTTTGCGGGTCATTCACAAAATAACGAGCTTCCGGATTATTCAATAGATTTTTTTTTTCAGAGAAAGTTCAATGACAAAGTTAATTCAAAATTTTGATGTAAATTTCCTTCTTTAATCTTAATTGAATGTAAAACAAATTTCCAAAAAAGGTGGTAAAGCCTTCTGTGTCTTCTAAATTGCAATGGAAATGTTACGTTTATAGTTGTAAACTTGGTTGGTCTCATTTCCCCATATATACAACGTAGCACACGCAGTCCAGACGCGAAGCCAGAGTTTAGCACGATTTTTTTCGGCTTTAAGACCCGAGTCTTCTATCCAAATTGGACTTCGAGTTTTGAGTTTAACCCGGAAAGCCACATTTTCCGGAAAGCCACATTTCCACATTTTCCAGGGGAAAGCCATATTTTCCGGAAAGCCATATTTCCGCATTTTCCGGGGGAAAGCCACATTTTCCGCTTGTTTCATGGACTCAGCTAAGTAAAGGTAATAAAGATTCAGTTGCACTCTGGCTTGTGGCGAAAAAACGCTCGTGTACAGTAGATTAAAAGGGATCTTGACGCAGGACAACAGGGCTGTTAGGTTAGAAATTATTAAAGGTCAATTGGCTTTGCTCCAGTTTCGTTTTATAGACCATATTTATAAGCAGTAGCACAAGGATCATTAGACGGATCAGCGATTAATGTCACAGTAAGGGACAGGGGAAAGTGGTCAAAGTCACGTTTGTCTTCGTCAACATGAAAGACAGAACAGGGAACATAGGCGATCCAGATACAATGGTCATAGTACCACTATCATGAATATAACTGTAATTAAGAGCTTTGGGTGATAAACGATAACCAATTGGCAGCGCATCTAAAGCTAAGTTGGTACGAGTAGAGGAGCTATGAACATAACAATTGAAGTCACCTATCACTAGCCACCCATACCCATACTTTCAATATTACATAACAGAGTTTTAAGGGATGAGCAGGCATTATAAAACTTAATAAGTGAAGCTAGACATTTCTTATCACAGGGAAGATATACATTTATAAATACAAGGTGACCAAGTCGTATCCCCATAATATTATCAGAGGAATGAAGTAAGACAGGTAAAAAAGGATTAGCTAATCGTTTATTAGCACATGCAAAGCCCCTGGAGTTTTTTTTCGGGCATTGGTGCATTGGTGGTGAACACAATATGGTGGCTGCTTCTTCGTAGAGAGTTAACGGAGAAGGCAGGAAGTACATGTTCTTGGAAGAACAAAATGTCAATATAATTCATTTTTTTGGTTTAATGAGCCATCTTTATCTTTCGTGCCATTGAAATTAAAAGAGCAGGTTGAGACGGACAATTCGACAGTCATTTCCGAATCACATGTTTGCTCAGGACATAACGCAGAATAAGACATTTTAGGCTATACAATGAGTGACTAACCTCACAATTAGTGCATTTTGGATCAAAAGCACAGGGGAAGTCACGGGATGATACATGAGGGCCGGCACAGCAGCTGCGTTTCATTGGCTTATCACATTTGATTTTCATGTGGTAGGGAGATTAACAATTATGACAGAAACGGGACGGGCACAGGAATTCTGAGACCCAGGAAGGATTCATAGTCCACCTTGAGCCCGAGTGGTAGGCTATTACTCTAGGCTACAGCATCAGCAAAGACAATTTTCACCGCCTGAGATTTTCCCAGACACTCAGCGTCAATGACACCTTCCTATTCCTTAAAGGTCATCACATCATAATTAGCGGACACCTCCTTAACAATGCCAGGAAATTCCTTTTCGCGCGGCATGACGTCACAGCTATTCAACACGGTTGGAGCCAAATCGTTGAAAATCTTTGGTACAGATTGACTAATCTGAACAAACAGCTTATTGCCAGATGGCTTTATGGTGTGAATAGCTTCATGACCAGGAAATTTGTTGATAGCGCGAGTCCGTTTCGAAGGGTCGTCAAGTTTAGTAGGCACTTTTGAAGTGATAACGGTGGCGGTGCTTTGAATATGGGTACTAGCATACAGAATGGGAAGTGACGGAAAATTTAAAGCATGAGCTGTCACCTGTTCTTTGATGAAGTTAAAGGTACAATCCAGAGCACAAATTTCGGAAGCAAGTTTATAAAAAGCAACAGCAAGAATTACAGCCACTTCAGTAGTTGAAATAATTACGTACGTTAGCACTATTAACTCCTGATTTTCCCAGTAAAAAAGGTAAAGAATACAGCATCGGACTTTACAGTCCCTACCGGCGGTGCTGATCTCCGTTTCTTGGCCCTTCAGCCAGGAAGTGCAATGGGGGGTTGGGGGCCAACCATCCTGTGCTTTCGCACACCCTTCCTGTTTACTTTCCCAAGGTTTCTCCGAGTACCCATTTAGAGATGTGTCGAATCTCGCTGAGCTTGCAGAGTCACACCAATGACCCCCGTCCCAAACCAAATAATTGGGTACACTAGGATTCGAACCATCGCCCTCTCGGACAAAAGATCCTAAATCCAGCGCACCAATTCACCCGGCTATGACGGCCTTATTCAAGATAATCACATTTTCACGCTTCCGAAGCAAACCAATCATGTCTTTCACATGCCGAGCGGAGGCATTATCACCGTGTGTCCTTGGTGCTGTTTTGCTACTGCTACATATTTCTGCCCATAAATCAACTTTAGCATATTTGAGAATATTTTCAGGAAAAAACTCTACTGCATGACTAATAGTAACTTCATCATCAATATCCAATCGCATGTTTATTGGATAAAATTAAGAATAGCTGAATGCGCAAACATTATTATTTTTGCTTATCTCATCTCAAAAACAGTCTAGGTCAAAAACATAGCTGAAATAAATCCTTTATCCATGTAAAAAAGTCCATCAAAATGTTATATGCAATCATTGAAACCAGCGTTAAAGCGTTAACAAGAGCTAAGAGCTCATATGGCACTTGTGACGAGGCAAGAAGAGCTAAGAGCCAAGAGATCATATGGTATGAGCTCTAACAAAATTC
This sequence comes from Artemia franciscana, assembly GCF_032884065.1. Taxonomy (NCBI): domain Eukaryota; kingdom Metazoa; phylum Arthropoda; class Branchiopoda; order Anostraca; family Artemiidae; genus Artemia; species Artemia franciscana. The sequence continues at coordinate 10,091,350 of NC_088882.1, forward strand.
CGTGAATCAATAGATTGATTTAGAAAGGAAAATAAGAGGCTTAATGCCGGTCAGGATTTTAAATAAGAGCTCTGAGTCACGATGTCCTTCTAAATATCAAAATTCATTAAGATCCGATCACCCACTCGTAAGTTAAAAATACCAAATTTTTTCTAATTTTTCTTCTCCCTTTAGCCCCCCAGATGGTCGAATCTGGGAAAACGACTTTATCAAGTCAAATTGTGCAGCTCCCTGACATGCCTACCAATGTTCATCGTCCTAGCACATCCAGAAGGACTGAACTCGCCAAATCACTGAACCCCTCCCCCCAACTCCCCCAAAGAGAGTGAATCCAGTACGGTTCTGTCAATCACTTATCAAGGACATTTGCTTATTCTATCCACCATGCTTCATCCCGATTCCTCCACTCCAAGTGTTTTCCGAGATTTCCCCCCTCCAACTCCCCCCAATGTCAAAAGATCTGGTCGGGATTTGAAATAAGAGCTCTGAGACATGAATTCCTTCTAAATATCAAATTTCATTAAGATCCGATCACCTATTCGTAAGATTAAAATACCCCATTTTCACGTTTTCCAAGAATTCCGGTTTCCCCCTCCAACTCCCCCCAATGTCAAAGGATCTGGTCAGAATTTAAAATTAGAGCTTTAAAGCACAAGATCCTTCTAAATATCAAATTTCATTGAGATCTGGTCACCCTTTCATAAGTTACAAATACCTCAATTTTCAAAATTACCCCCCCCCCCCCCCAACTCCACCAAAGAGAGCGGATCCGGTCCGGTTATCTCAGTCACGTATCTTAGAAGGTTTCTATTCTTCCCATCCAATTTCATCCTGATCTCATTGCTTTAAGTATTTTCTAAGATTTCTGGTCCCCCCAACTGCCCCCCTCCAATTACGCTTGATCCGATTGAGATTTAAAATAAGAGATCTGAGTTACGAGGTTCTTCTAAATATGACGTTTCATGAAGATCCGATCACTCCTTCGTAAGCTAAAAATACGTCATTTTTTCTTATTTTTCAGAATTAACCCCTCCCCCCAATAGAGCGGATCCATTCCAATTATGTAAATCACGTATCTAAGACGTCTGCTTATTTTTCCCACCACGTTTCATCCCGATCCCTCCAGTCTAAGCGTTTTCCATGATTTTACCTTCCCCCACCCCAAACCCCCCCAATATCACCAGATCCGGTCGGGATTTAAAATAAGAGCTTTGAGACACGATATACATCTAAATATCAAATTTCATTGGGATCCTATCACCTGTTTGTAAGTTAAAAATACCTCATTTTTTTCTAATTTTTTAGAATTAACCCCCCCTCCCCCCAACTACCCCAAAGAGAGCGGATCCGTTCCGGTTATGTCAATCATGTATCTAGGACTCGTGCTTATTTTTCCCACCAAGCTTCATCCCGATCCCTCCACTCTAAGTGTTTTCCAAGTTTTAGGTTCCCCCCCCCCCAACTCCCCTCCCAATATCGCCAGATCCGGTCGGGATTTAAAATAACAGCTCTGAGACACGATATCCTTCTAAATATCAAATTTCATTGAGATCCGATCACCCGTTCGTAAGTTGAAAATACCTCATTTTTTCTAGTTTTTCAGAATTAAGCCCCCCCCCCCCCAACTACCCCAAAGAGAGCGGATCCGTTCCGGTTATGTCAATCATGTATCTAGGACTTGAGCTTATTTTTCCCATCAAGTTTCATCCCGATCCCTCCACTCTTAGTATTTTCCAAGATTTTAGGTTTCTCCCTCCCAACTCCCCCCAATGTCACCAGATCCGGTCGGGATTTAAAATAACAGCTTTGAGACATGATATCCTTCCAAACATCAACTTTCATTAAGATCTAATCAACCGTTCGTAAGTTAAAAATACTTAATTTTTCTATTTTTTCCGAATTAACGGGCTGGGTTAATACCAATTGGTTAATACCAAGTGCCATAAAAAAAATGAAAGACATCAGTCCATCAAAATTTCATATGCAATCATTGAAACCAGCGTTAAAGCGTTAAAAAACAAATGAAAGAAGAATATCTTCATACCTCCACTTAATTATTAACATTTATAATAGTAGCCTAATAAAAATGTTAAAAGTGATTTAATTTTGCATTCAATAATAAATGCATAATTTGTTTACAAAATGGGCTACCAACAAAGAATATAAACAATTTGATTAAAATCAAAATTTTAACAAAACTATAATTGGAATATGGTAAGTTATAATCAAAATTCTTATTATAACTACATCCTTGAAATAATGGTAGTATAAAATTAATGAGAGAGAAAATAATGCATGGATATGCAGGCGCACAGAGAGCAGCCCCTTGAGAGGTGTGGAGATCAGAAAATTTTCTTTTCAGAAAGGTCTGATGAGGTATTAATTTTTTAGAGGAGGGGGGAAATGCTTGCCCTTCTCCCTAGGTTTCGAAAGTATCTTTTTTTAGAGGGGGAGGTCATCAAGAAATGTCTTTCTTTGGTATCTATATTGAGAAAAAAATTAATGGCAAATTCCCTCCTCTAATTATTGAAAAATACATTTTGCTCCCCCCACCATACATTTTCGCAATTTGACGCCACTGGGGAGACTGATATTTAAAATATTTTTTGAGACCCATACGTGTAAAGTGTATGCACTATACCTGGAATATATAAATTAAGGCATAACATAAAGAGATTAGAACCAGAGTCATACCATTGAATGTCCAACCAAGACAACACTAGTTGGTCTATTTTCTCCTTTGTATAAAGAAAGAATTCCTTCAATACAGTGTTGCAGATAAGACGACTGCTTTTCAAGAGTCCCTCCGTATATGGCAGAATATTCACCAGAAAAATCAACAGTGAAAAAATCGAAGTGAAATCGAGTCTCGTCGTCAATAGTTTTTCGAAGAGCAACAGAAGCCAGAGACCGAACTAAAACAAAAGGTAACTTTTTAATGTATGAAAACAAACCAAAAATGTACTTTGCAAATTTTTTAGAAAACGGGTTTGCTGGACATCGAAAATCCTGTATTATGTGACTATAAAGTTTAGAAATAGGAGTTGAATGATTTGGTACATTGACTCATCGACATTAACGTTCTGACGCTATTTCCTCTTCCACTCCTTCTATTTGTTTTTATAGGCCCTACATTGATGCTAATAGTAAAGGCAGACACGTGAGCAGCAAGATGTTTTGGGTCACCAAATCGGGAACTATTAACCAGGGAATCGGCAAGACAGCAAAAATCAGGCAAAGAATTTTCCAATGGATAGGCTAGCGGACAACCCACTCTACACGCAAACCGCAGCATAGGCTACCCTCAATACAACATGGCATATAACAATACTTCAATTCACCTCCTTACCTCAGCTGAAAAATGTGTGTCTCATTTATTTATAGCAGAAAAGTGTAATGTGGATAAATTTTCAAACAAAAATTGGTCAAAGGTTTTTAAAAGGTCCAATCTTCGAGGGATTGGTGAAATAAAGAAATAATTTTTAAGCCACGTACGAAGTTGGACTACCATTTTTAAAAGTTTTCCCAGGAGGGTCTTTGGATTAATCTGTGGAAAAACGATGAGTCACAAGACTATGTGGACAGGTATATTAATTAATTTCTGTCACTGGTGTACAACATTGGAAGTCTCTTATCTCTCCCCAGCCTTAGTGTTAAACTTATTCACAATATCACGACTAAGCCTATATTCTAATCAATCTAGCGTCACTAGTGTTGAGACCCAGGATTGCCAAGTACAAATAAAACAGGAATTCCATAGTTTTTCACTGCTTAGATTGCTTACATACTTTCCTTCAACACAAGATTATCAGATAACATAAAATTATAGATTATAGTAAGAGAACTTAAGAATTATAAGAGAATAAAGCACAGAGACCTTAAATATAGAATGGAGAACAAGAATAAAGTTTTAAATACAAAAAAGAAGTTTTTCCATATTTTATTTACCTTATTCATGATATCCAGCGTTGCCAGGTATAAATAAAGTAGAAATGCCATGGTATTTCCCGTCCCTTAAATTATTCACGTGTGTTTCTTTGACATTAGAGTTTAGAGAATAGTTTAATAAAGAGCAAGAGAATAGGGTGTAGAGAAGTGTAGAGTAAAATAGAGAATATACAGTAGTCTATAAACAACAGGGTTTTTTCTATACTTTCTGTACCTTCTTCATGAGATCCAGCATTGCCAGGTATAAATAAAATAGAGACAATACAGTATTTTCCATTTCTTAAATTTATTTGCAAGAGTTTCTTCAACATAAGAGTCAAGAGAAAAGTTTAATAAAAAGAGAATAGCGTATTTAAACGTAAACATAGAGCAGAGAACAAGAATATAGAGGAGAGCATAGAAAACAGGCTTTTTTATACTTTATTTACCTTCTTCGTGAGATCCAGCATTGCCAGGTATAAATAAAACAGAAATTTACTAGTATTTTCCATTTCTTAAATTATTTGCATGGGTTCCTCCAACATAAGAGTTTAGAGTAAAGTCCAATAAAAAAAAGAGAATAGGGTATGAAGATGTAAAGAATAGAATAGAGATTGAGAATGCAGAGGAGAGTACAGAGAACAGGGTCTTTTTATACTTTATTGACCTTGTTCATTAAATGTAGCATTGCTGGGCATAAACGAAAAGGAAATTTTAAGTCTCCTTCAATTCTTGAATTACTTAGTCAAAGTAATTAATACTTAGTCGAAGTAAGTGACGGTTAATCGTCAAAGCAAGAGTGAGAGAATAGATTAAAGAGACATTAACCATGCAATAGAGAACAAGAATAAAGATTAGAGTACAGAAAATAAGGTTTTTCCACTTTTTGATTTCCTTGTTCACGAGATATAGCTTTGCAAGGTATAAATGAAACAGGAATTCTATAATATTTGCCATTTCTTGAATTATTTGTATGTTTTACTTCAGCGTTAGAATATGTAGGATAAGAGTAAAATAGAGAACAAAAATAGAGCAAAGTACTAAGGAATTCTAAAAAATTGGGCTTAGCCTACCTTGTTCATGAGATCCAGCATTGCCAGGCATAAATAAAACAGAAATTTACTAGTATTTTCCATTTCTTAAATTATTTGCATGGGTTCCTCCAACATAAGAGTTTAGAATAAAGTCTAATAAAAAAAGGAAATAGGGTATGAAGATGTAAAGAGTAGAATAGAGATTGAGAATGCAGAGGAGAGTACAGAGAACAGGGTCTTTTTTATACTTTATTTACCTTGTTCATTAAATGTAGCATTGCCAGGCATGAATGAAACGGAAATTTTAAGTCTCCTTCAATTCTTAAATTACTTAGTCAAAGTAATTAATACTTAGTCGAAGCAAGTGATGGTTAATCGTCAAAGCAAGAGTGAGAGAATAGAGTAAAGAGACATTAACCATGCAATAGAGAATAAGAATACAGATTAGAGTACAGAAAACAAGGTTTTTCTGCTTTTTAATTACCTTGTTCATGAGATATAGCTTTGCAAGGCACAAATGAAACAGGAATTCTATAATTTTCGTCATTTCTTGAATTATTTGTATGTTTTATTTCAGCATTAGAATATGTAGGATAAGAGTAAAATAGAGAACGAAAATAGAGCAAAGTACTAAGGAATTTTCAAAATTTTGTTTAGCCTACCTTGTTCATGAGATCCAGCATTGCCAGGTATAAATAAAACAGGAATTCCAAAGTACTTTCCATGTCTCAAATTATTTGCATGCTTTCCTTCTCCATAAGAGTATACAGAATAGTCTTCATAAAGCCTTTCAACTCTTTCAGGCAATCCAACTTTCTGGAAAGGAGATTAAGTTCAACTAATTGAAGGATCCTATAGAGATATTCGATTTGCTGATTTATTCAAAAATTCAATTTGGAAATTCATTCAATCAAGACTGCTGCAATGTTGACATTGACAACTGAAAAATTTGAATGAACCACCCAAACACGGGCTTGATATTAGTGTTGCCAAAAACCACCAGTAAAAATTCAGCTTAAGTTGAGGAAAAAAACTTTCTTAAAAAAGAGCACTGCACCTTATAAAGGCTTGTTGTATCAATAATTAAACTTAATATTGCATATGCCTAATAGCATGCCATACATCCCAAGCGTTGCATATTCCTAATTGCACATCACATATTCCTAATATATTGAATTGATTTAAATTCCAAATATAATTGAAGGTCATTTTGGGGTCTCTTTTTTTTACTGATCTATTGATATAACTCCTACATGAAATTCTATCTTCTGCCTGACAGAGATGGTATGGCATGTTGAGAGATGAGAAATTATCTTTCTACCTGCTTGGGGGAGAGCACCCTCTATGGTAAGAACTTTGTACACATCCTACAAAGGTATTTTCAGGAGACAAGTGCTTTTCATTCATTTAACTCTAAAAGTTGAGCACAAGAAAAGTTGTAAAAGCTCAGCATAGGACAATTAAATTTGCCCCTTACTTGGGGTATTTCCTACATGGTCAAAGGCTGTAACCCTTATCACCTTAATCCACATGAGAGCTTAAGGATGTTCCAGACATGTAGTGTTCTTGAGTTGATGACTCCCAGTCAAAGTGCCCTTGAGTTGATGACTGGCAGTTCTCCCACTACTTGTCAAGTTGGAATTTGAAAGACTGGATGGAGGGAGCACTGACAGTCAAGTCCTTCATATGATTCCTGTTTTTTATGACTCTTCTTGAGAAATAGCCTATATATGGTGGATTCTTAATCAGGAGTTTAGCTTTGGCACCTTTTTGGAGTGTCTTCTTGTGTGATAATGGCTGGTACTATGGCTGCCTATGAAGATGGTAGAGTTTTCCTTTTGAAGTTTGTAAGTCAGCATCATATCACTACACATGCATCTGTAGACGAGTTTGGTAGCTAAAGTTGCTTGAGGCAGTCCTCATATGAAGCTGATTTTAAGTTTTTCATGCACTTTGTTGCTCGCCTCTGGACATTTTCGACAAGCCTTACATCATGCCAAAAAGAGTTCGAATTATCATCTCTTAAAATTTACTGATGTATTAAAACTGATAAAATTAACTACCAGATAGTACTCCTAGTTTACTTTTTTCTAGATGAGCCCTGTTTTGTTAATTTGATACATTTAGTAATTATATATATTTAGTTTTTCTCAATACATAGAATTTAGAAGAGGAGTCAAAACAGATTAAAGTGAATATATGCAATCAGCCATCAAGCTTAATGTACTGTGATTTAATAAATAAAGACAAGTTGGAAATTAGTGGAGACATTAAGTTGAAAAACCTTTACAGACTTATTTTTGAGCTATAAATTAATTTCTGAGAGTTTTATTTATCAGGCAAAACATTTTTCTAGGTTCACAAAAAGCAAGGTTAAGGCCAATAACTGCAAATACACCAATGGTGTTGGAATAAGGTGAAATAAAAAATATGGAATGACACTGCCTATTTAAGTGTTAACAGAAAAGAAAAATCTCTGGCCATTTGCACTGTCTCTGATGACAGGCATAAGCAAAGGGTATTTTTCTTAGGGGGAGGGCAGGACTTACATTTTGAAAAGCAAAATATATGGAATGAATGCATGATTATGGTTCAAACAAGACGCTACATGCCATCCTTTCTGCTAAATAGAGTTGGAGAGAATGATGGAGGGGGGGGGGTTTGCTCATATGGTTTTACAAGTAGACAGATCCGAAATTATTGTTGAATTTTCTTTCAAATATATGGTTCAATATTATTATTTCCCCTTGGAGCCCAATTTGTGCCTCCAATGAGAAAGGCCACCATTTCACACTGAACAGGGTGCAAGAGATTCTTTCTGCAAAACATTGAAGGAGTGAAATGTGGTATTTAAGACTTCATGGACCCATTTTTTGCCTCCAAAGATCCATTAAAAATTGTGGCTTGTTTCTGGTCTGATCAATGTAGTATGTGTCTACCTTTCAGCTACAAATTATCCACAAGTCAGCTACAACTAAATTTAACATGGACTTGGCTTACTTTTTATATAGTCTAAGCCTACCTAAATTTTAACCTCTTCAATCCAGCTCAAAAACACCCCTAGGTAAGCACCTAGTTTTGTTCAATAGCATTATTGCATATGATCTCTTCTTAACTCAACACTATATTAAAAAGAAGCAATACCATCTAATTCCCCATTCAACACTTTCTAAATACACTGACTTCAACCATTAAAATTGCATCCAAGTCCCCTGCCCCCTAATGGGCCAGATATAACCCAAAGCTATGCATGAAACTTAACTCTTTTGTCCTTTTCTTATTTTGATTTGCATCATTTAGTGTTATGAACCAAATGGTAATAGAAAATAAATACAAGATGTAATACAAATTTAATAATCCTTGTTTGCAGTTTTTTTTTAAGTTTTATCACTCTTTGTTGAGTAAATATAGAATACAGACCAAACCCTGCTGCCTGCAGGGCTCATGGACTAATACAATTTGCTCTATTGGTAAAGTTACCTGTAAGAAAGCCCACTTTATGCATTTTTAGTCTTGTTGGAGGGGATTTTTAGAAAGCTAAAAACAGATGCACTTCTCTAATAATGACAAAAAAACAATAGGCCTATACAATCATCAGAATCTTGCTATATGCAGTAATACACAGTTTAGTCAGCTTGTGATAAAACTAGACATTTACTAGAGTCAGCAATGACTGGCCAATGTTGACTGGAAGGTGAATTGAGACACAAATATCAACTGAGATTTGACACATCACCACCAGCAACAAATCCACAGGATGTTACCAGTACCTTATCTTGCTGGTAATTGTGGTTTGAGGATACATTATCATTTCATTTATTGGAAAAATTCTGGTTTATTGACTTTCGGCTATCTTAGAAAGGGGTTAGGTTAGGAAAATGAAGCTTTCAGGGATGGGTCCAAAGGCTAAAGTATATCCTGTGAAGGTATTTTGAAGTACCTACCTCTACTTCTTCTCTCTCTAGAGAGTCCTGACTTTTGATAACCTTTAAAAATATGTTTATTATAAAATTGAAACCTTTCAAAATAGATCTTCTGCTTGAATGAGTACAACAAGATTGTTTTCAGCTTCACAACTTTGCTCAATCCCAATTTATAAGGTTTTAAAGATATGCAAAAACATTTCCTAAATTTTGAAAAGAAAAACATTGATATGGCTCAGAATTCTACTCAAATAATGGAAATTGCATTTTCAGAACTAAAGGCAGAGAAAAAGCAAATGTTAACTGAAAACTAAGGTAAAATGTTGTTTTGTCAAAATTTCAATAGGTAGGCCTAGGCTATAGACCTATCCTGTAGGTAAGTTTCAGGGCCCTCTAGAGAGAGTAGAAGTGGAGGTGGGTACTTCAAAATACCTTCTCGGGATATACTTTAGCCTGTAGACCTATCCCTGAAAGTTTCATTTACCTAACCCCTTTCCGAGATAGCCAAAAATCAATAAACTAGAATTTTACTCATTTATTTTCTAGAGTTTGAAATACTAAAGAAGCTAAACATTTTTCAACTTGGGAGATTTATTAGACAGAGGCTTGATAGCCTTAATTTTAAGGCTGGAATTGGTTTGACTTACTACATAGTGAGGATATTCAAACATGTAAGTCATGGAGCATTTATTTTCTTCTGTTCTTAATATTGTTTGGAAAACACCTGCAAAGGTTATGAAAAATAACAAGCATCCTAAGATTGTAGTCCCTATCTTATAAAACATCATGCATTCGAATTGAAAATTAACATGTATATTTGCCAATATGTAATGGTTGGTATTTGCAACATTCGAGGCCAAAGACTTTTCGCTGAAATAGCGGTAGCTTCAATATAATCTTGAAGCTTACCACTGTTCGTTGGATCCAGCTAAACCAAGTTGGTTGAAAAGAGCTTCAGTTGGGCAGGCTAAAAGTTTGACCACCTGAAAAGTTAGTCGGCTTTGAAATTGTTGGTCGTATCTTGCTTATTCAGCTTTTTCACAACAAGTTTTTTCTTTCTTTTCTAATGTAATTGAAATTTCCTGATTCCTCTTTAGCAAATTCTGCAACAAATTACTATCTTTAAAGCATTTTTAGTTACGTTTGTCCGCAAGAGTTGTTTTTCCTTCCTCTAGGAATTGTAGATTTGTTTCCCGTTCTGTAGTACGTACGGTATGCTGATGAAAGATCAAATGTTCTTCCTTTTCCTATACACTATTAATAGGCTCTTCTATCTTATCTATGATTCATCGTAAATCTCTCTTGAATCCCTTCACATGAATCCCTCTAGAAGTTACTGCTACCACTTTATCACCTTCAACCCTTTAGAAGCATTTTCTTTTTACTGTCTAAATTTGATAAAATGTCGAAAACCTCACATTTTTACGTTATGATTCCGTTAATTAGACTCCGTTTTTCACGGTTTCTTCTCTGGAGAAAAAAACAAAAGCAGATGAGTAGAGTTAAAGTTTAGTTCAATTTCGATCAAACCATATCCGTTATTTAATATTCGTGCAGTTATGTTGCCAAAAGTAAATGAGGTGCGTCTCCTTAAAAGAAAATTCGTCAACCGTATTTTGAACCAAATATGCTGTTGGATATTTTGTGAATGTGTCTTTATTCGACAAACCAATTTTTGCGTGAAATTACAGTTTTTGCGTGAATTTGCATCTGAGTAAACCGTGTGGAAATTCTTCCTTAAGAATATTGGGCCATGCTCTGCCAAGAAACGGCTTTAAAGATAGAATATTCTAAGAATGAATTTTTGAATGAGATAAATGAATTTTTGAATGAGATAATAATGATTCTAAGCATGAGATAAAGATTGCCGATTGGATTTCAATGATCTTAAATATCTATTTGTAGAATTTTTTGATTCTTTTGGTATTCCACCAGGAAATGAAATACTACACTTTTTAAAAACTTCAAATAAACCAGTTGCTTAGCATTCTATTCGAATAAAAATTTAACTGATGTCAATTGTGGACATTTATGTGTAGAGTGTATCAAAAAAACATTTAAGGGAATGGATCCAAAAAATTTTGTTTAGATTTTATGTGCAGATATAGATAGAAAAAGAATTAGAGAAACGATTATGTGTTTATCGTAGAAGTTTTAAATATTATGGAAATGTAAGTATGCTTTCTTAGTCTCTAAATTTATATTTAGTGCTTCAGGTTTATTTGCTATTGCCGTATTATCCTTTGCTTCTTTAAGTCTTGGCACAGTTCTGATTGAAAATATTCAAAAATATCTAAGAATAGCAGAAAGAAAGGCTGAGTATAAAATTATTTAATCATTCTATTTAGAATTGCTTGCTATTTATAAATCGGGTGAATTTCCTAATGAAGAAACCATTAAAAGGGAAAATGAATTACACACGTCATTCCAGTTTTTCCTCGTGAAAAAAATTTGAAACAAGTAATATTAAATGATTAGCTATAGTACACAAATTCTAATAAGTCCAAAAATAATATTTGAAAATAAAGTAAGAAATTAATTTTTTTTTGCAAAACCCCTCCCCCAGGCTGTAATCCGTTTGCGTTTTTACTTGTTTCTGGTGTTGGTGATTTCACATTAGTCTAGGTTTTGAGGAAGCCCCACGGTTTTTTTTTGTTATGAGGGAAGCTAGTTGCTTCTTACTCCTTTATCTGGGGCTAGATCGTGCTGAAATCATCAAGTGGTACACGAGGTAACAGTGAGCTTCGAAATAGTTGTATCACTAACCGACGATCAGTCAATCACTTTACCAACGCGGCCATGCTGACCCGTAAGGAGATTTTATACGATTCTTTTGTGTTTCATTTAACATATATAATCATTAAAAAATTGCCGGCTACTGTTCTTGAACCCGTAGCCATCAGGTTCCGAGTCAAATGCTTTAGCCAGTTGCACCAACAGAGACTTGTCTAGAAGTGTATACTAATAACAATTTGTTATTGTTATTTTAAATAAAAATGGCTTATAAAATCTATCTATTAAAATTGTCACCTAATAAACGGAGAACCATATAAGAGAAATTAAAGTCGATAATAACTAAAATCGAACCATTAAAAGAGAAAACTTGGAACTAGGAATTTGATGTGAAATTAAAGCAATGAAACGGATAAAAACTAAATATGGAAATAAACTCGCTATTACTATTAGTTTTAAAGGTGAAGCGGTTGATATCTTTGCACAAAAACGATTTGATTCTATAATCAGCTGATTTTTTAAAGAAATTTAAATAATCAGATAAACATATAATTTTAAAGGTTATTGAAAGAAAAGGGAAAGATAATGACAATTATTTAGATGTTGATATTAACATAGCATATCAAACTATCCTTTAAATATTAAATTATACCAGTAGTATATAAAATATAATAGTACATAATAGGGGATTTTCACAAGACCAGTTTTGATAAGGAAATTGTTAAAATGTTACAGACTTTCATTTAAAATGTACAAATTCGATTGAAAAACGGCTATATTTAATTAATTTGATGACTGTTCCTGAACATAAATTTACTATACTGCTGTCTACATTCAGAGTATTTGTTCAAATTCACCTCGTAGAGGAATTACCGAGAACTCAAAATTCAAATGAGGCCATTCAAAAACTACTGCCTCTTGTACACGATTGAAATGTGCAACCAGGTCAAACGCAAATTTAACTTCAAATGTAAGACTTTAAAGTTGTTAGGCGTAGTAATATAGGTAAGGCATTCAATTTTTCTTTTTGCCAGATCATAATCTGTCAGGTGTAAGGGAAACCACAGTGAAAAAACGTCGATTATTTGAAATTAAAGTCATCTTGCTTTGACGCCCAAAAGGATTTGTACAAGCTTCGAATAACAACCCCATCAGCCACAGATTAACTTACAAAGTACAAACACTATTCCTATTGCCAATTTTTTAGTTTGTTTTAAATATCCTCAAACACATTTGTTTACGTCACAGAGCTCTTTTACAAATCTTCGAAACAAATTTAACAATGAAGCTAAAAAAAAGAAATAAACAGCAAGAAATAAGCACGGAAAACAAAACTGAGGGAAATCAGAAGAAAAAGTAAAAACACAAGCTATGAAAAGCCTAGAAGAACCTGAAAATCAACTGTCTAAATGCGTTTTATAGATAGGGAAGGGGCTGGGTACGATTTCATTGTATAATTTCGCGTGACAAAAAACATTGGGGGCAACACTGTTTACAGAAAAAGGAGAAAGCAAATACAGCCATTAGGGCGGTAAGATAGCCTAGTCAAAGCTGTTAAAATGACTGCATCAGTTTTGCAGAATCAGGTAGGTTTATTTTGAATACAAATTAATGTAATAATGTCAGGTTTATCGTATTATCCCATTTTAATGTCAAATATGTAGCCAAAACAGCCTTGTAGGCTAGTCTAATTGTTCAGGATTTGGCTAGTCAAGTTTGTTTTGGCAAATTTATTAATGTTTCAAAACTTCCCTATTAAAAGACAAAAATACAACTAGATTTACTTCAACACTAGGTCAAATAAGCTGGGCCTGTACTGGACTAGGCTAATGGCCACCTTTGTAAGTGTATCTTCCCCTCCTTTAATGAGGCCAGGTGTAGCCTAGCTTCAGGCTATAGCCTATACAAATTTTGGTAATCTTTAGTTGTAGCTTTTGTTACTGAAAATGCAATTGCTGTTATTTGAATAGAATTTTGAGCCATATCAATGTTTTTTGTTTTTTTTCATAATTTAGGAAATGTATTTGCATATCTTTGAAACCTTATAAAATGGAATTGAGCTAAGTTATGAAGCTGAAAACAATTTTGTTGTACTTCAATTAAGCAGAAGATCTATTTTGCAAGGTTTCACTTTTATAACACACATATTTTTAAAGGTCATCAAAGGTCAGGGCCTTCCAGAGGGAGAAGGAGTGGAGGTAGTTGCTTCAAAATACCTTCCCGGGACATACTTTAGTCTGTAGATTCATCCCTGAAAGTTTCATTTTCCTAATCTAAACCCTTTCCAAGATAGCAAGAAGTCAATCAACTAGAATTTTACCAAAACTTTTTGTTCACCTAATCCAAGTACTTTCAAAAATCAACATGCATATTTTTATAACACACATATTTTTAAAGGTCATCAAAGGTCAGGGCCTTCTAGAGGGAGAAGGAGTGGAGGTAGTTGCTTCAAAATACCTTCCTGGGACATACTTTTGGCTCATGGAGAATGGATGCAGCAAAAATGCAAAATTATTCACACAGATCCAGCTCAATACATATGTCAAAATGCCATCTACCACCTCTAAGCACTCAAATAGATGTGTTTCAACAGATAAGTTGAAATATTTCAATGCATGCATCAAGCCATTGTAACACAAAAATGGGTATCAGACAATGGATGGAACTTGATGGGCTGTGAAAAAATGTGCATTTTTGTGTGAAATTGCATCTCTGTGAACCTGGTGTATGACTATCTTGCAGACTATTGCCTAAGATTAGAAAGCACACTTATAGAAAGAGAAGACTTTCAGTTCCATGGCTTCCAGACTATTTACTCCTGAATTCAGTTTATTTGATTTATCTTGGCTGTAGTGCTTTTGTTAAAAGCAAACACTGCCAATTTTCATTGGACTGATGGACTGGGATGCTGGGCTGCCAAATTGACACATTTTGTGTCAAATGATACAATTTGATGTTGCATGACACATTCAGTCGAAATGATGATACAATCGACGAAAATGACACATTTTTGTCATCCAAGTCTTGTTTTTTTCAATGGTAATAAAAGAAAGTAAAATTTCAATTTTCTACCTCCAGAAAAGCTACAAATTAATGGAAAGGAACAGTGCTACCTAACGGTGGCAGTACTACACAGACAGTGCGGAATACAGAACAGATGCCAGCACCATATATAAAATTTAAACCACGCAAAGAAAACAGCCATAGGCGGAAATTTTAAATCAAAATGCAAACTTGGTTTCTTGAATGAGTTTTATTTTGTCCTGTGGTGATGCAGTGGATTTGACCTTAGCTTGGTAATATGGGACCCAGAGATCAAATCATGCTGCAGGAATGCACTGCAAGGCTGACACAAGGACCTTAGTAGTCAAGAAGCATAATTAATTCTTAAATAAAAAAAATAGTATTTGATACTTAATTGCAATAGTAAAAGTACTTAATAGTAAAAAGTGAACAGCATGCAGTTTACCAAAGCTGTATGCCTAAGCAGCAACTCCCATTTTTAGGAGTACAGGAGGGGTATCCCACCTCGGACAAGATTACAAATTTCCAGAGATGTCTTTCCTTCAGAATAATCCATCTGGCTTAAAAAAGCACCAACAAATATGACAAAAATACTAGATTAAAGCTGGTTGAATGGCTTACATATTGAGTAAATAAAAAGCTTAGCCAATAAAGCCGATTACATATAGAGCTGATTACAATTACAACGTCATACAAAAAGTCTATTTCAATTTACAGTCGGAATTGATCATCCCTTAAACTTTTATAAATCTAAACTTGCCTTGTTGGCTGCCCAGACACAAATTTGTAGTGTGTAACATTAATTTAATCAAATGTTTCTATTTCTTTTATGACGTCACAAAAAGGTCATAATCCCAAGATATCAGGACAAGGTCAAGTTTACTCCTTTTTGAACTGATTTGGAAAAGATTATATATTCAAAACTAGCTGTTGGGTTGGCGCTTTGCACCCCCCCCCCAAGCCCCCCTGCGTGCTTAAGTTGTTACGTGCCATATTAGTTACGCACCATTGTAGTTGTGTCCCTGTGTCCCCCCTGTGAATATACATATATATATATATATATATATATATATATATATATATATATATATATTTAACTACATAAAACTTGCAAATATACAACATTCTTGGCTGTCCCATTGTCTGTGCATATAAATAGATTGTCAGGTTTACCGACTCTTGAACATGCAACATATAATTGTCCATGGGAAAAACAATCTGTATTCAGATCTATACCTCATTATTCTAATGATTGCCCTTGAGCTTTGTTGATGGTGATTGCTAATCGAACATTCCCTGTGTCGCCGTTGTCATTTATATATCCCCCTGTGAATGGCTTACATATTGCCAATTACATAGATTGAAGCTGGTTGAATGGCTTACATATTGAGTAAATAAAAAGCTTAGCCAATAAAGCCAATTACATATAGAGCTGATTACGATTACGATGTCATACGAAAAGTCTATTTTCAATTTACAGTCGGAATTGATCATCCCTAAAACTTTTATAAATCTAAACTTGCCTTGTTGGCTGCCCAGACACAAATTCGTAGTGTGTAACATTAATTTAATTGAATGTTTCTATTTCTTTCATGACATCACAAAAAGGTCATAATCCCAAGATATCAGGACAAGGTCAAGTTTACTCCTTTTTGAACTGATTTGGAAAAGATTATATATTCAAAACTAGCTGTTGGGTTGGCGCTTCGCACCCCCCCAAGCCCCCCCCCCCCACGTGCTTAAGTTGTTACGTGCCATATTAGTTACGCGCCATTGTAGTTGTGTCCCTGTGTCCCCCCTGTGAATATACATAGATATATATATATATATATATATATATATATATACATATATTTTTAACTACGTAAAACTTGCAAATATACAACATTCTTGGCTGTCCCATTGTCTGTGCATATAAATAGATTTTCAGGTTTACCGACTCTTGAACATGCAACATATAATTGTCCATGGGAAACACAATCTGTATTCAGATCTATACCTCATTATTCTAATGATTGCCCTTGAGCTTTGTTGATGGTGATTGCTAATCTAACATTCCCTGTGTCCCTGTCATCATTTATATATCCCCCTGTGCCCCCAAGCGTCCCCGTTGTAGTTGTTTCCCCATGTCCCGGTCGTCATTCGTGTCCCGGTGTCCCAGTCGGTATTTTCTCTTTGAGTGTCACGGTCATCATTTATATTCCCTGTGTCCCGGTCATCATTTTTGTCCTGGTTGTCATTCATGTTCTGGTGTCCCAGTCTGTAATTTCTCTTTGAGTTTCCTGGTCATCATTTATATTCCCTATGTCCCGGTCGTCATTTGTGTCCTGGTGCTTTGTTGATGGTGATTGCTAATTGAACATTCCTTGTGTTCTGGTCGCTTTCTCTTTGAGTGTCCCGGTTGTCCCAGTCTGTAATTTCTCTTTGAGTGTTGTGGTCGTCATTTATATTCCCTGTGTCCCGGTCATCATTTTTGTCCTGGTCTTCATTTGTGTTCCAGTGTCCCAGTCTGTAATTTCTCTTTGAGTGTCATGGTCGTCATTTATATTCCCTGTGTCCTGTTGCTTTGTTGATGGTGATTGCTAATCAAACATTCCTTGTGTCCTGGTCACTTTCTCTTTGAGTGTTCTGGTCATCATTTATATTCCCTGTGTCCCGGTTTCCTGGTCGTCATTTGTGTCCTGATGTCCCAGTCTGTAATTTCGCCAGTCGACAAACATGACGTCAGTTGACACACAAACATGACATCACTCGAGACACAGACAACTTATTTTTATATATATAGACTCCAAATAAAGATTTGACAATTAAATATGATACAACTTGTAGCAAAAAAATATGACACATTATAGAATCTGAGATGACATAAAAAGCACATTTTTGGAAAAAATATGACACACTCCTATGACACACTTAGTCATAAATATGACTAAAATATGACACAGAAGTTACCCCAGCAAAACTTTCATATTCCAACTAGCTGAAAACAAACTTACCCTATAAACACTTTTATTAGCCATATAGTTGGCAAGTAATTTATCCTCAGAATAATTTCTTAGCCAACAACATGAAGAGAAAACAGAAAACATGCCATCCCAGCAGGGCTGCCAAATTTTTTTTAAGGAGTGTGTCATATTTTTTCCAAAAATGTGCTTTTTATGTCATCTCAGATTCTATAATGTGTCAAAAAATGTGTCATATTTTTTTGCTACAAGTTGTATCATATTTAATTGTCAAATCTTTATTTGGAGTCTATATATATAAAAATAAGTTGTCTGTGTCTCGAGTGATGTCATGTTTGTGTGTCAACTGACGTCATGTTTGTCGACTGGCGAAATTACAGACTGGGACATCAGGACACAAATGACGACCAGGAAACTGGGACACAGGGAATATAAATGATGACCAGAACACTCAAAGAGAAAGTGACCGGGACACAAGGAATGTTTGATTAGCAATCACCATCAACAAAGCAACAGGACACAGGGAATATAAATGACGACCATGACACTCAAAGAGAAATTACAGACTGGGACACTGGAACACAAATGACGACCAGGACAAAAATGATGACCGGGACACAGGGAATATAAATGACAACCACGACACTCAAAGAGAAATTACAGACTGGGACAACCGGGACACTCAAAGAGAAAGCGACCAGAACACAAGGAATGTTCAATTAGCAATCACCATCAACAAAGCACCAGGACACAAATGACGACTGGGACACAGGGAATATAAATGATGACCAGGAAACTCAAAGAGAAATTACAGACCGGGACACCAGAACATGAATGACAACCAGGACAAAAATGATGACCGGGACACAGGGAATATAAATGATGACCGTGACACTCAAAGAGAAAATACCGACTGGGACACCAGGACACGAATGACGACCGGGACATGGGGAAACAACTACAACGGGGACGCTTGGGGGCACAGGGGGATATATAAATGACGACAGGGACACAGGGAATGTTTGATTAGCAATCACCATCAACAAAGCTCAAGGGCAATCATTAGAATAATGAGGTATAGATCTGAATACAGATTGTTTTCCCCATGGACAATTTGAGTGGTCTGGGCTACCTCATACAATCACCCTTTTGTCTATTAAATTCATGAGAATAGTAATTGTCATTCCTGAATCAGCTGCAAATGGCAATTTTTTCTCACTAGCCATTTTTTTTTAGAAAAACTTTTGGCTAGTATAGGCTATTTTGAGCCCTTTAAGGGTTTTAAAATTTAGCTTTCCCCTGAAGCAATGTTGACTAATTTCTAAGGTAGCAAGAATTTTCTCAACTAGAACTCCACCCAAAACTACTGGTTTTAATTGTAGGTCTATGTATTATTTTTTTTTTGTCTGTCATCAGTGTATGTTATAATAACTTGAATAATCTAGATTTGAGTCCAAGCTTGCAGAAGATAGTAAGAAAAACCTTAAGAGGTTCTTGAATGACATATCTAGCAAAGACCACAGTAAACATTCAGTGAATGCTCTGAAGACAACTGATTGGACTGAAATTACTGGTCATTTGGATCAGTTTTTACTAAAGAGCCAGATAGCTTCATCCCTTTCACTGCAACTTTTTTCATACCTATACTGCCTATTATCATTTCCTCAGAATCTGTCAAGAAAAGAAATGAGGCACTAGATGGTTATAAGTCTGCAGGACCAGACAACATTCCCCCAAGGCTTCTGAAGGAATTGGCAAATGAAATCTGTACACCAATCTCTCGAAAATTTTGTAAGTCCCTTTAATCAAAGACAGTACCTAGTGACTGAAAGAACATGCACAACAGTACCTATAGGCTGGAAGAATATGCATATCACTCCAACATTTAAAAAAAGCTGACAGGACAAAGGCAGGAAATTATCAACCCATCAGCTTGACTTCAGCTATAGCTCTAACCATGGAGAGTATAGTCAATGCAGAAATCCTGTCACATCTCCTGTCCAACAGGATTCTATCCCCAGACCAGCAAAGCTTCCTCCCAGGTAAGTCAGTAGAGACTAACTTGCTCAAGATATATATAACCAAGTGTAGGATCCTCTACCTTGGCAAAAACAACTTATGCCATAAATAAATGATGCTTGACAAGGGATCACAGCCTTACATCTAGCTGCAGACTAACCATGATGAAAGAGATTTGGTTGTTATAGTTGATGAACAACTTCAATTCCATGAACACTGGCTATCAGCAGTATCAAAAGCAACTTCTTGTCTTGGGTTTGCTCAAACAGACAATCACCAGTTACTCTTGGTCTGTCTTCCCGAGGCTGTTGTCTGGCCCATTCTGGATTTTGGGACATGCCTTACATTTCCTCCTATAATAGTGATATTAGCCTAGTTGAAGGTGTTCAAAGGTATGCCATGAAAGGTCTGTCCCAACCATCTTGAACACTCTATCCAAAGTTGCTGTTGTGCAATAGTGTCAATTCTAAACCACTGGAGAATGGTTCTTATGGATCATACTTGCCTTGTTATTACTGTTACCAAGTGAGCTGATATTGTATCTCTCCAGCAAATCTTTCTTACATTGTGTCACTGGGCCCTTAACATAGTCACATTACATTATCTTTCCATCATTGGCACAGGGCAAAGCAGATCCTGTATGAACCATAATATAGTGCCAAAGTGCAAATTAATTATTTTAAAGCCCGGTTAGCTCAGTCGGTAGAGCGTGGGACTTTTAATCCTAAGGTCAAGGGTTCAAGTCCCTTATTGGGCGAATTTTTGTCCTGTGGTGGCACAGTGGGTTTGACCTTAGCTTGGTAATACGGGACCCAGAGATCGAATCATGCTGCAGTAATGCACTGCGGGGCCGACGCAGGGACCTGAGTAGTAAAGAAGTGTCGTTAATATGATACAATACAATACAAAGTGCAAATTAAGGTAAGGTAACACATTGTCTCAGTATTAAAAGGTGATTTGACTGGTATGCTTATATTTTAGTCAGCAAAGTTATCCAAACACCAATAAATTCAGCCTATTTGAACTTTTTTTTAGACATTAGGCTATGTTTGATTCTAAAATAGACACATAAAGCTAGCCTCTTGAAATTCAGTTAGAAAATTAGGTTATTGAAACAGAATTTGTTTGAACTAGAGTGTTTTTGAACTAGATTTTTTTTGTGTATCCCTATTCTTTTTTCTTCTTTACTCTTGTCTTTTCTTTGTTTTATTTCTATCTCCTTTTCTTTCTTTTTTGTAAAGATCTTTTCTTAAAAGTGCAGTTAGAAGTTCTACCCGTTATTTGTACCAAAATATACAGAAGAATTCTATTTTAGGAGCGTTTTGGTATCTTGGAAATTATCCTAGGCAAATGAAAATCTCATGAATGTATTCAGAGCTTAAATAATCTTCTGGGAAGGTATTCTGGAGTACCTACCTCCACTCCTTCTCCCTCCAGAAGGCATTGACCTTTAAAAACCTCTTTGTTGTAAAAGTGAAACCTTGCAAAATAGATCTTCTATCTAAATAAAAACAGGAAAAGTATTTTCAACTTCATATCTTTGCTGAATCCGTATTTATAAGGTTTCAAAGATCTGCAAATATATTTCTTAAATTCAGAAAAAAAAACATTAGCAGGACTCAAAATTCTTCTCAAATAAGAGGAATTGCGTTTTCAGAAGTAAAAACTGACAAAACGGGATTGAAAATTGAAAATTAAGGAGTAATACTGTTTTGTCGAAATTCCACTAAGTTGAAAATTACCTTTCAAGTCGGTAAATTTCTAAAACTTAGAGATCAGAAGAGGTTTAACATAGTAGCTTGGCAATACCTTTCCAGAGTATGTTTTTGGCCCAGAATTCATTGCTGAAGGTTTCATTTTCCTAACTCAACTACTTTTCAATTCCATTTTCCTAACTCAACTACTTTTCAAAATAGCATGAAGCTTCTAAGCTAGAATTTTACCCATTAAATCACACTAGCCAGCAATTGGATGATCCTGTAGTTCAGTGGTGATCATTTGACTACTCGTTAGGTGTGTCCCAAACTGTTCAACAGGGCTTGTTGCACCATCCTTTGTCAACTGATGATTTGAATGAGTTAACACTGGCAGAAGAAACAGTCTCCTGGTTTAACAAGCTCCATAAATTCAATAAACAACAAAGAGAGATAAAACTTTTCAAAAAGAAAACTTCAAACGAGACGACGGCCAGTAGAGAGGAAAGACTAAAACAACGCGGATATTTCGCCTGTATCCAAACAAGGCGTCCTCAGCATAAGATAGAAAATTAAAAGAAAACTAATCTAAAAACAAATAAAAACCACCACCAATAATAATAAATACAATTGTCGCATTCTAATATATATATATACTTATATCTGTTTAATGATAGTAGTGATAGTCGTTTTTTTTAATGCCTGTAACAAAAGCTGTAGACTGCTACTAGTACTACAAACTAAGATTGTAAAAAGAAAAGGCCTCTTAGAAAATTCCCCCACAAGTAATCACCATGGGGATAAATTTCAAACACTGTAGATAGCTTTATAATTTTGCTAAAATGTTAAATAATGGTAATTTTTTCCTTAGAGATCAGCATAGGTCACCATCATTATCAGCTTTTGATACTCTTGTATCTCACCTGTTTGCACCTGTGACTCGAGACTTCAGACAATCCGTGTGATTACCTGATCCTTTGAATACTACTAGTAGAAATATACAACTTAGATACTGTAGCAGGAGTAATTTATATTTGTAATATAAGTAGTGAAATGGACAATCACAATCTGATGAAACATGGTCCCACCTACCAAACAAGGGTTTATCCTTGTGACAGCATGTTTTTCCTTGGAGTGGGAGTCGAAGCACAAAACCTGTGCAGTTTTAGGTCACATGTTCTACTGAATGTTCTTTTGGAGCAATCTCCTGTTTGTGACTCTTCCTTCCCATGTGTCCAGGTATTTATGCTGACAAAGCTGAATCTTATTTCTTTATGCATTAAAGAGTAATCCGACAAATATCCTATGAAAACAGGAAATGTTAAATCTAGAAAATTAGTAGTCAAATTTGGCTTTCTATAAATTTTTTTAAGGTTGTTTTTGTTTAGAGACTTATAAAATTTGCTGGTAATTATTTTTGTGAGTTCATATCAGGCTAATAGTCAATAACTTTTTTTGTTATTATGTATCGGGTCACAGAGATGTAGATGGGTTTTCAGCTCCCAGTGATAATGTCAATTTTGGCCCTCCCAAGATCATAGTATTGCCAAAAAAACTCAGTTTGGCACCCCTTCAGAGGCTGTACTTGGGGGTAACTGTGCCCTAGTTACATTCACTGATGGACCATAACATTAAACTTGTGATTTGCTGATCCTTAGTCAAGTCTTAATCTTTCGGATACAATGAACTACATTAAGGTCTGCTGTTTCTTACATGACAATGCTATTCAGAGCTTTTCCCACCATGTTCAATGTATTTCAGATTAAACATAACGAAGACAAACTGAGAAGTCTGCAACTTGGCGGGCATGTAGGGTTTGACACACTTCCTGACCAGTTAGTGACAAGATCTGTTGATGCTGGATTTGTTTTCAATATCCTTTGTATTGGTAAGTTCACCATTGCTTAACATTGAATCTCACATTTCACTTGAAGATTACTTTAAGTTTTAAGTAAAAAGCTTTTTATCTATTTTTTGGTTCAAATTTATTTGAAGGAAAAGCAGTGTTCTTTATTTTTTCTTTAAGTATTATTTTTTTTCGTAGCCTATTTGTTACACTTTTAGGAAGATTTCTTGAATTTGACATATTAAATTGAATTTTCACATATTAAGTTGGATCAATAATTTCAGATGATAAAATGCTATTGCCAGTAATTGTTTTATCCTGCTGGTAAAATCAAATAAATAACCACATTAAATGTTGTACATACTGAAAAATTTCATGAACTATTGCCTTTGGAAGAATGATGTACTCTCCTTTGATGCAGGAATGCAAAATGTGCTTGGACAATAGAGGAGCCAAGAAAACCATTTAAAGGGAACCTTGAAAACTTGGGCCCAAAAACCCCCTTTTTTTACAGGAAACAAACCTGATATATATACCTGATACATATATACATACCTGATATATATATATATATATATATATATATATATATATATATATATATATATATATATATATATATATATATATATATATATATATATATATAAATCGTGTGTAAAAGTGTGTATATATCTTCATTTTTACCCTAACTGTTTTGGTCCCACTCTGCCTCTATTTGACCTTTTACCTCCTCCCTCCCGTTTTGTGCCCCACTCCCAAAAAAGAAAAAAGGATTTGAAATATACCACAAGGACCAGACAGCCTCGGCTGTCCACTTCATTGTTCCCCTATCTGTAATGGTCTCACTCTGTCTCTATTTGACCTTTGACCCTCTTCATCCGCCTGTGTAGGAAACAAGTGTGGAGAGGTTTCTACTCTTTAACTTAAAGAATACTGATTTTCTGTACAAGCTATTTTTTATGATAGATTTTTATCGATTTTTGGAAATACAGTTGGATTTTATATAATTTGGGTCATTTTAGGTGAAACTGGTATTGGAAAGTCAACATTGATGGACAGTCTGTTTAATACAACTTTTGAATCCAATCCCGTGCCACATTCATTACCTGGAGTGAAACTCAAGTCTCATACTTATGAATTACATGAAGGAACAGTAAAATTGAAGGTAAAGCTTTTCTCAAGCTGAACAATGGATAGGAGCTGTTGCTTTTTTCCCATTAAATTATAATAATAATAATAATAATTAATATTTACCTTTTTACAAATAATACAGCATTGTTACCCTACAGGAGGCTGAGCACCACCTTTTACTTAGGCTAGAACATTTATTAAGAAGCACTGCTATTGTTTAAGATAATCCTTGTTAGCAAACCATCTAGATCCAAATGAAAAACAGGTTGTCTCCCAATGGGGTGGGAGGATGCCATAAGGAAAGATTCAAAGGAAATGAGAACTTCCTGGGAGGTTGTAAAGGAGATTCTGAATAGATTGGAATGGAGGAGGAGCATGCGTTGCTGTTTTGGCCTCAGGCGGCTAGATACAGTCATGAATAACCAGCCATAGTTATCTATGGCTGGGTAACCCTGCTATTAGAATTAGTTTGTCAAACCAGTTATGGTCTCCCATCTTCTATGAAGCAAGTTTGCGCTTGCAAAAATGATCAGTGGGTAAGACCTGCTGACTCTTTGGAGGGCAATAAGTGATTTTTAAAACCGATTGTAAGCTATGTCTTTGGTTTAGGGCATGGTGACGATTTTTAGTTCATTGAACTGATCACCGCACCTAAATTTACGAGGTCAGCGCAGTTGCGCACGCACCATTTTCACCCCCTTTGTTCACAGCTTCATTATTTACCCCCAACTATGAATTCCCTACTTAGTAAAAAAAAGTCTATTACCTCGTCCTCCTCCATACGAGGATGTCCTCCTTTATTTTTGGCTTCGGGTGTACTGTCAAGAAGCATAGTTCTTTGCAACCTTAAAATATGACTAGCCATCTAAACGTCTCTTTCGTTGTAGCCTTCAAATTCGATTTGAAGGCAGGGCCAACTGCCGTGTTCACGCGTCAGATGAGTTACAAACCTTCTCCCAGTAGGCTAATGGGTTAAATTGCATGGTGAAGCAGAACACCATCGTGGGAGGATCCTCTATAGGAGGACAACTGCGGCAGGGCCTAAGATCCAGATTTATGGACAACGGCCTCTGTAAAGGGCTGCCTCGACCCTTTCGGGGTACCTGCAAGACTGGGAAACTTGCGGTCAATTTTTCCCACTTGAGGAGTGGCGCCTCTCGAGGAAATTATAGCCTAGTAAACAACACAGCACTCGTACGGGATTCTGATTATTGGATAATTTTCTGGGCTTGGTTTGTTTTGATGGGCGTTTTCGGGCTGAAAAACCTCTTCCTAGCTAATTTATCTACTATGGGCTGCCTCCCCGTAGTAGCATAATATTTGTAGGCATGAATATATAATGAGTCGGAGGTAATAGGCTTGGGACTGTCTGTGCAGGATTTCGACTCTTGTTGGTAGAAGAGCATCGCCAAGTGCTGAAAACCATGTTGTGACCAAGATGGGCCCAGGATTGCACAAAGCCTCCAACTTACTGGAGGTCCCAGGGACTTCTTGCTGTCCGGTTCTAAGCCGGCTTAAGCGCTTCGGTGTAGACTTGAGAAGATATGTTGGTCCCCATCCTGCACTGGTATCCGGGATCACTGCTTTTCTTGAGGCCAAAATAATTTCAAAGATTTAAAGAACATGAAAATTGGAACTTAGAATGTTACGACGTTAAAAAATGACTATCGCATCGACATTTTGACTGACGAATTCAGACGGTTTGAACTGGATTTATTAGGAGTTTCAGAAACTCATATCCCAGGGGTAGGAAGCATGAAATTAGGTGACATAGAATTTGTTTACTCAGGAAGGAAGGATGGGGTACATAGACAGGGAGTAGGGCTCATGATGAATAAGGAAGCTGCTAAGTCTTGTTTAGGCTGGGAAGGTATTAATAATAGAATACTAATTGCTCATTTTATGACTAAAAAGTTTAGGGTATCAGTTATAGTAGTATATGCCCCCATTGAACCAACTGATGGAGATACTAGTGACTCAGATGAATTTTACTTACAGTTACAGGAGCAAATAGACAGGGTACCAGGTAGAAATATGGTGTTTTTGCTAGGAGATTTTAATGCCCAGGTTGGTAGAAATAGGGATAGATGGTATCCTAGCCTAGGTAAATTTGGTGTAGGAAAAGAAAACAGTAATGGCTATAGGCTTTTGCAATTTTGTAGGTATAACAACCTAGTTATAACCAATACGGTGTTTGGTCACAAAATGGCCCATAAGTTGACATGGTATTCACGTGATGGTAAGACAGCAAACCTTATTGATTATGTTATTGTAAACAAAAGACTAGCAGGATCAATACAAGATACTAGGGTGTATAGGAGTGCCGTTATTGATGTTAAAAGTAAAGATCACCATCTAGTAGTGTCTAAGTTTAATTTAAAGCTGAAATTTCGGAAGAGTAACTCCCTCCCGGAAAGTTGTGATGTTGGTAGACTTCAGGATGAAAATTTGAGAAAAAAATTCCAGGAACAGTTGAGTACTAAACTTGAGGGTTTAAAATTTGACAATGTGGAAGATGGATGGAATAATTTCAGAAAAACAATTTGTGAAGTTGCTGATGGTGTCCTAGGGAAGAGTGCTAAGACAGCAACTAGGAATATTAGTGAAAAAGCTTTAGGTTTAATAGAGAGTAGAAGGGGTTTGTATAAGAATTATCTGAGCGATAGGTCGTATGAAAACAAAAGGAATGTAAAGAAAGTGGAGAAAGCATTAAAATATGAACTAAGGAGATGTGAAATGGAGGCGATGGATAAAATTGCTGAGGATCTGGAAGATGCGGCTAGACGGCATAATAGTAAAATGTTATACTGGCATGTTAATAAATTGAAAGGGAGTAGCCGATCCGGACTAGTCCCAGTTAAAGATAGAAATGGGGCCACAATTAGTGATAAGGAAAAAGTTAAAGAAAGATGGGTGGAACATTTTGAGAATGTGCTAAACCGAGATACAGTTGCAGGAAAAGATATAGATGAAAATGAAAAAGTTTGTGATACCTTGGATGTGAAGGAAGATTTGTTTAGTGAGGAAGAATTAGCGACAGTACTAGAAGGATTAAAAAATAATAAGGCCCCAGGTGCTGATAGTATGATTAATGAGTTCCTTAAATATGGTGGCTCTGAGGTTAGGAATAAGCTACTGAAGATTATGAACATGATTTTTGAAAAAGGGGAAGTACCCAATGATTTTAGGAAAACCTTAAATAAACCACTGTATAAGAAAGGTGACAAGAGTGAATGTCGTAATTATCGAGGCATTAGTCTGGTCTCTGTAGGTAGCAAATTACTGAGTAATATGATACTTTTTAGACTGAGACATGCTGTAGACAAAGTTTTAAGGGAAGAACAATGCGGTTTTAGAAAAGGTAGAGGATGTGTCGACCATGTTTTCACTCTTAGGTTAATAATTGAGAAGTCCCTTCGTTGTCAAACACCTTTGGTCCTTAGTTTTATCGATTATGAGCAAGCTTTCGATTCTGTTGATAGAACAGCGTTAACAAAGGTCTTATCGTTATATGGTATGCCAGAAAAATACATTAAAGTGATTTGCGCTATGTACGAGAATAATACTGCTGCGGTTAAGGTAGGAAATGAGGTTAGCAACTGGTTTTGTATTAAATCAGGAGTTAAGCAGGGTTGTGTTCTATCCCCCTTTATATGGATCATTTTGATGGACTTCGTCTTAAGGAGCACAGGAAAGGCAATTGGAGACCATGGAATCAAATGGGGAGGAAGAACGCTCCTGGACTTAGATTATGCTGATGATTTAAGCATATTAGATGAAAGTGTGAGCAAAATGAATGAATTTTTAGAGGTTTTGCGAGTTCAGGGTGCTAAAATAGGCTTGAAAATTAATGTTAAGAAGACTAAGTCACTAAGGCTAGGAATAAGTGAAGATGAACAGGTGACCTTAGGTAACGAAAAGATTGATCAGGTTGGGAGCTTCAGTTACCTTGGTAGTATTATTAGTAAAGATGGTGGGAGCAGTGAAGATGTTAAAAGTAGAATAGCTAAAGCTCAGGGTGTTTTTTCACAGTTAAAAAAAAGTTTGGAAGAATAGAAAGATAAGCCTACAACCCAAGATTAGAATATTGGAAGCTACAGTGATGACAGTGGTCAAATATGGCTCTGAAGCATGGACACTCCGTAAAGCAGATGAAAATTTACTAGATGTTTTCCAGAGAAATTGCCTACGGATTGTTCTGGGTACCCGGCTGACTGACCGTATTTCAAACAGTAGGTTGTACGAAAAGTGTGGTTCAATCCCGCTTTCTGGGGCTATAATGAAAGAAAGGTTGAGATGGCTAGGCCACGTTCTACGGATGAAGGATGACAGATTACCGAAGATTGTCCTTTTTGGCCAACCGTCTGGGGCTACACGGAAAGCAGGTCGTCCTTGTCTGGGTTGGGAGGATGTCATAAATAAGGATTTAAAGGAAATGGGAACTTCCTGGGAGGGTGTAAAGAGGGAGGCTTTAAATAGATTAGGTTGGAGGAGGAGGGTGCGTAGCTGTGTTGGCCTCAGGCGGCTTGGTGCTGCAGTGAGTTATTAGTAGTAGGTGTAGTAGTATTGGTTGATACAAAGTCGTTCAAATGCGCACCTCTAACTGTACTAAGACACTTCACCTTTAAAACACTGAGCGTATATTCTTCAGCTTTTCAAAGGACCCATCTTTCAGAATTAAGCTAACGACTTCCATTACCTTGGGCTCTTGTATCCTAATCTTAGTTAAAAGCTGTCATCCTTTTCTTCCAAATTTTTTTTCAAGCCCATAAAAGACCTTGCACCTTTGCAGCTCTGCTTTTTACACCTTCACCGGTTCCATCTACTTCTCTTATAATGCTAATTAGGTAAAAGTAGCTCAACGAGTGAACTTCACATTAGATAAGGCATTTATTTACTTAATATCCATCGTCATCTGGTTTTTTAATCTTTAGGAAATTTAAGTTTTGTCATCACAAGAGGGAGATAGTATTCCCGCCTTATATCCGACCAGGTCGTATGCGAAATTGCGAGAATTAAATTAAATTCCATTAATTGCAAAGAAAGGTGAATTTCTGTTTTTATTCCTTTATGATACGACGTGAATACGACGTTCTATCGTTCACGATAGAACGTGAAGCCTGAAGCAGTTGCACAGATGTCAGTGTCCTTTTGTTTGACCTTGTTACATCGTTCCAAGGCACTGGGCTGGGATTCTTGTGGGGATTTAGCATATAATACATGTCGCGTAACTTTACAAAGCACACGTGTTTGACCCAGGCTCTTGGGCTTGGATAAGTCCTTCTTGGGGAGCGCTAAGTACGCCTCTCTTCGACTTCTCTGTAGGACTTACTTCACACCTCCTTCTCAGGAAAGTAGTTCCACCCTATGGATGATGTTTTGAATGGATGTCGAAATTTAAAATAAAACTCAAGCCTCAGTTTGACATTTATTTTTAGTTGACACTGGTTGATACAATTGGCTATGGTGACCAAGTAAATAAAGATGACAGTTTCAAAGCCATTGTTGATTATATTGATGCCCAGTTTGAAGTCTATCTTCAGGAGGAGTTGAAAATTAAGCGAAACATTGCCACGTATCATGATACTAGAATTCATGCCTGCCTATATTTTATCTGCCCAACTGGCCATGGGTAAGTTAAATTTTGAAAGGGTTTTTATGCTAAATTTTGCAGAAAAAACAACTTTTTTCCTTCTTCCCATAACTTTTTGTCATAAATGAACTATCTTTATTGTTATTAGTTATCCAGAAGTGTCTCTTGTAAAACATTAAAAATATATCTCTATTAAAAAAAAATATTTATCTACTTATTTGCTGTAGATTCCAAGCTTTAGTCCGTAAATATAACGATTAGTCAATATGCAGTTAAAAACAGCGGTTTGTGTATGTGTGCGTAACCCAGATCCTGTCAATTGTTGGCTCTCCTTCAGTAAAACCATCACTACAAGTGAATTAAGTCGTACAAGACCTGTCTTCTCACCTTCTCCAGTAATTTTGAGATTTTTAGAACTTTAATTTTGAAAATTTTAGATATTTCAACACTTTATGAAACACTATATTTCAGAAAATTTCACTTAGGATTTAAAAAAAGAAAAAAAAAATTGATTTTTTGGACATGTTTTTTTATTTCTTTGCTAGAATTTTCTTTTGTTTTTCAACTGTTTTTCTAAAAGCCATTTTATGCTTTCTGAAAGAGCAAAACAGAAATGAGTTTTCTATTTTTACAATAATCGCTTTTATTGCTCCCAAGTCCCTCAATGCTGTCAATTGACATCCCATAAGCCTTTAATTTTTATCATAATATTAGTTTTGTTAACTGTAATAAAATTCAAAATACATAAATTAAATAAAGGTTGTGGAATATTTATTACTGGAAATTGAGGCCTTTTAGTAAATACCACCGCTGTAAATCAAATTTACGTATCATTTCTTTGAAGTTAATTATGTATCATTTTTGTCAATTACATGTCATTTACGTTAATTACGTTCAATTATGTCAAATACGTTCTCATTATGTTAATCAATACAAAATAGACACAGCTTTTAAGCCTGAGTTTTCAGTACTTATTTGTTGACTCTCTTTAGACTTACCAAAAACATTTTGCTAAACGAAAATTCTGTTGCAATGATAGCGACATTTTCATTTTTCATTGAGACATTAAAACAATACGACTGCACAAACCTGACATGAAAAACATTTACACAGGATAAATAAACACTAAAAATACAAAGGAGTTGCTAAACACATGCTCATAGTTCATGTTTAGGTTAGTGTGCGTTCATTTTCAACTTCATTTATTCCTTCACACTGTTACTGTTAATTTTGAATGTATCTTTTTTTTCCTCATTCTAAGTCTTAAAATAACTTTTCTTCTATTTTTTTTTATATTTTCCAAATGATCAACACAGTTATTCAGCAATTCAATTAAATGGCTGTACATCTTACCTAAAAGATCTAAGCCTATGGTTCAATTGCAACTCTTACACATTTCATTTCTTACTTCATTTTCACAAGTATCTTCTATTCCTTTGGGTTGATTTTCCAACATTTCTTAAGGTTTAGGTTCCCTGTGCAAACTTCGGTATGTTGTTTTTCTGCTTTTCTAGGGTTTTAGTATAAAAAAATAATTTGAATGTGACTCCATAGCTGAAATTCATTTCTATCAATCTACCGAAATAAATTTTTGAAGTCTGGTATACTGGACTTTTATTAATAAAAATACGCTCAGAATTTGTTTAAAATCGTTAAAAAAGAATTTTTATTCTTAAGAAAATTTAGAGACTTCACTTATAAAATGTGTCAGCAATATTGTAATTCTGGCTTGGTCAATGAATAGATGTGAGTAGTCATGGCAAAAGTGGGATAGCAAATTGGCAATGCTACTTCGCAGTTTTCAAATTTGGTAGATTTTGTCAGCAATATTGTAAATCTGGCTTGGTCAATGAATAGATGTGAGTAGTCATGGCAAAAGTGGGATAGCAAATTGGCAATGCTACTTCGCAGTTTTCAAATTTGGTAGATTTTGTCAGCAATATTGTAATTCTGGCTTGGTCAATGAATAGATGTGAGTAGTTGTGGCAAAAGTGGGATAGCAAATTGGCAATGCTACTTCGCAGTTTTCAAATTTGGTAGATTTTGTCAGCAATATTGTAATTCTGGCTTGGTCAGTGAATAGATGTGAGTAGTCATGGCAAAGTGGGATAGCAAATTGGCAATGCTACTTCGCAGTTTTCAAATTTGGTAGATTTTGTCAGCAATATTGTAACTCTGGCTTGGTCAATGAATAGATGTGAGTATTTGTGGCAAAAGTGGGATAGCAAATTGGCAATGCTACTTCGCATTTTTCTAATTTGGTAGATTTTGTCAGCAATATATGTAATTCTGGCTTGGTCAATGAATAGATGTGAGTAGTTGTGGCAAAAGTGGGATAGCAAATTGGCAATGCTACTTCGCAGTTTTCAAATTTGGTAGATTTTGTCAGCAATATTGTAACTCTGGCTTGGTCAATGAATAGATGTGAGTAGTTGTGGCAAAAGTGGGATAGCAAATTGGCAATGCTACTTCGCAGTTTTTAAATTTGGTGGATTTTGTCTGAAACATATATTTAAAATCAGCATTAAAATGCAATTCTTTTGATGTAGCTATTGGTACCAAAATTCCATTTTTTAGAGTTTAGGTTACTATTGAGAAGGGTCGCTCCTTACTACAGTTCGTTACCACGAACTGTTTGATACAATTTTTACATTAAAAATGCTTTTTGCTCAAAGAAAAGCTGTCAAAACACAAGTTGTGTTGCTAAAGTATTAGCAACTTTTGGAATTCTGTCGAATCCTGCTACTGGTAGCTTTGCAACTATGTTCATACCTGGACGTGAGACAGATGAATCCAATAATATAATTACTTTGTCTTTTCGATGCAAGTTACAGCTACTGGATTGTTGCAGAATTAATTGTTTCAGAGGGAGCATATATCTTAACTATCTCTTTTTTTCTTTTTGTGGTTTACTCAGCCGAAAAGCCTGTCGTTTCACCAGCATAATAAAGCTATCTCTTGTTTTTCTTTTTGTGGTTTACTCAGCCGAAAAGCCTGTTGCTCGACCAGCATAATAAAGCTATCTCTTTTTTTTTTTTCTCTTTGTGGTTTACTCAGCCGAAAAGCCTGTCGTTTGACCAGCATTTTGTTCATTTTGTGGTTTACTCAGCCGAAAAGACGAAAAGTAAATCAACCGAAAAGCCCGTTGTTCGACCAGCATAATAAGCCATCTCTTGTTTTTTTTTTTTTGTGGTTTATTCAGCCGAAAAGCCTGTCGTTCGACCAGCATAATAAAGCTATTTCTTGCTTTTGTTTTCTTTTTGTGGTTTACTCAGCCGAAAAGCCTGTTGCTCGACCAGCATAATAAAGCTATCTCTTGTTTTTTTTTTTTTTTTTTCTCTTTGTGGTTTACTCAGCCGAAAAGCCTGTCATTCGACCAGCATTTTGTTCATTTTGTGGTTTACTCAGCCGAAAAGACGAAAAGTAAATCAACCAAAAAGCCCGTTGTTCGACCAGCATAATAAGCCATCTCTTTTTTTTGTGGTTTACACAGCCGAAAAGCCTGTCCTTCGACCAGCATAATAAAGCTGTTTCTTGGTTTTTTTTTTTTTTTTTTTTTTTTTTTTTGTTTTTTTTTTTTTGTGGTTTACTCAGCCGAAAAGCCTGTCGTTTGACCGGAAAAACAAACCGTAGTGAACTCTTTGTGAGGACCGAAGAAAAACACCTTGCGCCCTCACCCAAAGCATAAAATTATAAGTCTCCCTTATCTTCCCTCCACTAAAAAATAAATTCTGTAAAGTTTCAATTTGATCCCCCCGCCCCTGTCGTGATACAAAACAGATTGTATTAATGTTGATGATCCAAAACCAATTGAACTTCTGATTGTAAAAATGCTGTGAAAAAATATTGGCTTCAGTTACCCATGTATACGCTCACATGATTGGCCGGGTGCAGCGGTTAATTAACAATTATATAAAATGAGATTATAACGATTTAATTGTCTAATCGGTAACACATACACATTCTGTTCTTACAAATATGTTCACCTCAACAACAAAAAAAAGAATAAAAAAATAATAAATTGTAAAATAACCCAAGTATGCTGTATAATAGTTACTCAAAATGAGTATCTTGTTACTTTTTAGTTTGAAGTCAATTGACCTGGTTTGCATGAAGAAACTGGATTCCAAGGTTAACATTATACCCATCATTGCCAAAGCTGACACAATTTCCAAGCCTGAATTGGAAAAGTTCAAGGTAAGTTAGTGCCCCTTTGTTCTATTTAAAAGAGTTTTTACACCCTTTTGCCACAAATTGAATATAAAAAATGTCGATAATGTAATGGCTTAACACCTAATAAGTATCTCAGTCATTTTTCTGATATTTTTTGGAAAAAATGTCTGTTTGGAAATAGTTATGTTTGTTTGCGTATTACAAGATTTCTGTATTTTTGAAATAGAAGTACATATAAAAGTGCAATTTTTGGAAATTTTAATTGCTTTCTAGGATTTAATAATCAGTTTTCTTAATTGAGATTTGGGATTTAGTGATTAGAATATCCGCGAAATACTTGTAGATTGCTGGAATATTAATAAATTTGGCATATTTTAAATTACTATTTTCTGTTTTAAATTAAGAAAGCTTCTTTTAATTTTTCTTCTTCCTATGGAAACAACATTACAAAGTTTCAAAAGAGCGCAAACACTAACCCGATGCTTTTACCTCATAATTTTTTTTTGTATAAATTCTTGTTGGTGCTTAATGAATAATTAAGTACTCAATTAAAGTAAGGAGTTCCATTAAATAAGTTAGCAGAGACAGCAAGCACCAAAACAAAATGAAAAATACCCTTCTAAGGATTAAGAGTTTGTAATTTGAGTGTAAGATTCTTTATGTGATAGATTTTAGCATAATTTGCTCTCAGCCCTGCATAAACCAGGTCAACTCAAGCTGTTAAACTGCTTAAAGTCTTACAAGCTAACATCCAAAACAAAGAGTTTATGAATCACCGCCTGTGAGTATAGAACTAGGAGTTTTAGTCAGATATTTTAATGCATAAAATGAAAAGGGTAACTCGAGCATGACTAGAGATTCATCTAAATAGTAATATAAGTTATTTTTTTTATTAACCAGTGTTAATGATGAGTTAATGCTAGCACAGGTATGTTATATATACAGTCAGACGGATACTATATCAGTCAACATATATGTATGTATATACATATACTACACAACATATATATACTATACTACATATATACATACTACATATATATATATATATATATATATATATATATATATATATATATATATATATATATATATATATATATATATACTACACATACATACATACTACATATACTACACATATGTCTGGTTGAAAAAGTCAAGATTTTTAATTAAAACTATAAAAGTATTTTTTCGCATGGAGAGTTTATGCCAAAACTTGGAATAAATGGAACTGCCTGTAAGCAAAATGAGTGGTTAGAAAAGTAGTGAGCCGTGAGATGAGTAGTGAAGGGGTTGAAGAAGTGTAGATCTGCAGTCTAACCTGTAAAAACATTCTTTCTTGTGTATATGTCCCTCCCCCAGTTGACAACACTGAGAATGATGTAGCTTGAAGATTTCAATGAATACTCTAATAGGTAGGAAACACTCAATAAAGGGGGTATCCACTTGACACTATGGGTGCAGGACACCCTTACTTTTACTACTTTTATTTACTTGTCTATTCTTTTTGCACTAAGGACAGTTAAAACATATTTTTACAAAAATAGACAAGTTATTTCATAAAATATTTTTCATCTACATTTGTTTCGTGATTAAAAAAAAAAATAAATCAATTTTTTAAATCGTGTACAAAGAGTTAATGTAAATATTTCTTAAACGTAAAGTAAATAGTGTAAAGCTCACTGGAACAGAATAATTTTTTTAGATCAATATCTTACGTTATGTCTTATTTAAGAAAAACAAATGTTATTTTTGACCAGCATTTATTTTTATTTTGTTTGAATTTGTTTATGGGTATTTTCTTGTATCTTTTAAATTTTTTATGTTGGGTGAGTCACCACAAAATATTTAAGAGGGAATTAGCCCCTTTCCTGCCCTGTAGTCTACGCAAGCTAAACAAATTTAAAAAATTGAACCTGCATAATTTTGTTTCTGAAATTCATTGTTACAGCCATTGATAAATCATATAAAACTCTTGCTTCTGCAGGCAAAAATAATGAATTAGTTAGGCTGATTATTACCGTTTGTCTAGTAGCAACTCAGGCTGATATTTACTGGTTTCCAGCTGATGATGAGGTTGTTGCTGAGGTCAGCAATTTTATGAATAGCTTGGTTTCAAATTTATGAACAAAGCCACCTGGCAGTGACAAAGCCATCGGGCATATGCCTCTTTTAGTCTCGAGTTTTCAGTTTCCCATATTTTCCATACAATTTCCCCAGAGGTTTTATTTTCCATAGTTTTAGACCTACCCCAAATGGATTTTGAGAGACTCAGTTACAGGTATGTTAAATAATCATCTGATATTATTCAATTTCGCAGGCAAAAATACTGAATTAATTAGGCTGATTACTACTGTTTGCGTAGTAGTAAATCAGGCTGAAATTTATTGTTTTCCAGCTGATATTGAGGTTGTTGAATCGCTTAGGTCAGCGATTTTATGAATAATTTGGTTTCAGATTTATGAATAAAGCGACCTGGCAGAGTGACAAAGCCATCGGGTGCATACCTCCTTTAATATCGAGTTTTCAATATATTTTTTTTCATAGTTTCCCATATTTTTCACCCAATTTCCCCAGAGGTTTTGTTTTTCATAGTTTTGGACCTACCCCAAAATGGGTTCTGAGAGACTCAGTTACAGGTATGTTAAATAATCATCATTAATTATCCGATTCCGCAGGCAAAGATAATGAATGAATTGGTATCAAATGGGGTAAGAATCTACCGTTTCCCAACTGATGATGAAACTGTTGCTGATGTCAACTCTTCTATGAATAATTTAGTCCCCTTCGCTGTTTGTGGAAGCACGGATTTCGTCCGCGTTGGAAATAAAATGATGCGAGCAAGACAGTACCCGTGGGGGACAGTGCAAGGTATTTTGTCTCTTATTTGTTACTTATCGTGAAAATATAATTATTAGTAAAATTGTTCTTAGCTCCTTTATTTTGTTTATGTGGTCTAAAGAGGTCCTAAAATACTGCACTAGATGGATCTTTCCTAGGGGCAGTAACCCTTTCCATTGGGGCGTGGGTCACTGTGGAGTCGTAAAAAGAAGGCACCGCCTTTTTCTATTGTGTGAACCCCTAACAAGGACACGAAATACTTTTACTAAAAATTTATGCTCCTATACTAACAATTTAGTCAAATTCTGTTAGAAAACGGAGCTCTGTTGTAAAAAACTTAATGAATTTCAAGCACGAAATAAAAAAATATGTAAAGGGATAAAAAAAAATTGAGGAAAAATTCCGTATTTTATAGATTTGCATGATTTTGATACAAAAAGTCTGAAATACTGTTTTAAGTCTTTGGTACATACGAATGTCTCATGTTTTCATCATATTCAGCACGGGCACGCTTTAGACACCCGTTCGGTTCATGCCTATTTTTAAGGTGAAATTTTTCGCTGTTATAACGCTGTAAAAAGGTTTCACTTTTTCATCACATTCAGTACGGGCACGCTTTTTACAACTGTCAAGTTCGTGTCTATTTTTGGGTGTGAAATTTTTTGCTGAAGGTATATTACGTACGAAAAAGAAATAACGTAAGACAAGGGATAAAGATAGAACTTACAAATTATTCATTCAAGAAAAAACTTGAGGAAAATTTCTGCATTTTACAGCCTTGTATGGTTTTGATACCAGAAGTCTGAAACGCTGTTATAAGTCTTTGGTACATACAAAGGTTTCACTTTTTCATCACATTCAGCACGGGTAAGCTGTAGACACCTGTCCGGCTCATGCCTATTTTTGAGTGTGAAAGTTTTCGCTGAAGGCATATTACGTACGAAAAAGACTAACGTAAGACAAGGGATAACAATAGAACTTACAAATTATTCGCTGAAGGCATATTACGTACGAAAAAAAAATAACGTAAGACAAGGCTTAAAAATAGAACTTACAAGTTATTCATTCAAGATAAAACTTGAGGAAAAATTCTGAATTTTACAACTTTGCATGGTTTTGATTCTAGAAGTCTGAAACGCTGTTATAAGTTTTTGGTACATACAAAGGTTTCTTTTTTTCATCACATTCAGCAGGGACACGCTCTTGACAACTCTCCAGTTCTTTTCTATTCTGTGAATTTTTTTCACCGAAGGTATATTACTTACGATAAAATTAACGTTAATACAAAACGAGAATGGTCAGCATTTGAATAGCAAATACAAAGTATTTATTTTGGCAAAGACCTCTAAGCTGTCTTCAATGCTAACAAACGGTGTATAAAAAAATAGGATCAAGATCTTCGAGAGCCATTGCTGGTGCACA
This sequence comes from Artemia franciscana, assembly GCF_032884065.1. Taxonomy (NCBI): domain Eukaryota; kingdom Metazoa; phylum Arthropoda; class Branchiopoda; order Anostraca; family Artemiidae; genus Artemia; species Artemia franciscana. The sequence goes on from NC_088882.1 coordinate 10,129,679, forward strand.
GTGTTCAATCGACGTTTCAGTTACGGGGTCTTTTTTACAGGAACAAGTAACAAGCTTGTCACCCAATCTTGCTGCGGTGGGGATTTAACCCCGGGCCCCGCATTTCCAAGCTAAGCATCGATCCACTGTGCCACAACAAGGTTAAAACGTGTATACTATACAATAAAAGAAAACTTTTTATTAAAACCCTTTTAGTTCGCTTTCTCTTTTCCCTCAGTTATTATTTTCTTCTTTTCTTCGTATGTGACATATAGCCAGTGTTGTCTCAGAACCTATTTAGAAGTAAATTCTTGTCAACCATATTTCCATTTTTGCTCCTATTAAAGCTCCGGGGTACATCATTGCTTTTTGGACATAATTTCTTCAATATTTCATCAAGATTATTTAATAAGCCAAAGAAATAGAATGATGAAAAGGTTTACCTACCCATCAGTACTATAGTGTGAAGTGTTCGCTATAATGCCCCCTTGCAAGAATAAATACTTTTATTATATTAACAAAAGTTCAGTTTGACGGTAATTGGCAAACAATTTAGCAATTTAGCAAACAACAGACTATGGAATCTAAACGAAATAAAAACTCTTTTTGTAGTTTTGAAACGAAATGATTTTGCCGTGTGCGCATTCATACGCATTGGATATCTCTCGAGGTTAATTTCTTCATGCTTAAAGAACAATAAAATAACGAATTTTCCATGTTCAGAATTCGCAGTGAAACTTCTCAAGAATAAATGGATTAAAATGAAAAAAATTGACATTATATCATAATAAAATATTATAGATCATATAAAATATTACGGAAAATGATTGAATTTGTCTTTTTCGCAATTCACAGTGAAACTTCTGAGGAAGAAGTGGATTATAATGAAAAGCTTGAATTTGCTCTTTAAATTTGAACTTTCTCATATTCCGCAAATATAATTATATATTTAACGGTTCTTTTTTAGCCCTTGCTTTGATGTTATTATCATACACTTGAAACTAGCGTCCGAAATGCGACCAAACCAATTTTAGCCATACTACGAAGTGGTCGCACTCGTAAGGCCGTACCTGTGTTTTGTGCCGTAAGAACAATCACAAGCAATTAAATTGCCGAAATTAAATAGCAAAAGGTAGAAAAACAATGGACAATAAATAAAGGATCGTTTTTAGATATACTAACACGTAAATTTTCACTTATCTTAAATTTTGTTATTATATGTTTTTTTTATTGTTTTAATGTTGTGTTAATATATTAATTGATATGTCTTATTTTGTCAATACTTTTTTTATATTAGTTGTTTTTTTTTTAGTCGAGAATGAGGCTCACTGCGATTTCAATAAACTCAGGGAAATGCTGGTTCGAACCAACATGGAGGACCTGAGAGAAACGACCCACATTAAGCATTACGAAGTCTATAGAAGGCATAGAATGGAACAGGTAATTAAGCTCTTTGTTTACTAATAATTCAATTCCATAAGTCAAGTCAAGGTTTACTATTAGTCAAGGTTAAGTTCTTAAAAACAGTGTTGGTATTGGCGGAAAAAAATTGCGGTTTGTTCCGTTTTCGCTTTTCTATGAAAATGCTTATTTTTAGAGAAAGGAAAAACTTTTTAAAAAAAGGAAAGGTTAAATTTGACCTAATAAATTCACTATTTAATTGATAAAATGACCTAATCTTTTAGCTTCAATGTGGTAACGCTAAGCAACAGGAGCTTCAATGAGAATTTGTCTTAGGGGGGGATGCAGTGTTTTTTCTGGGGGGAGGGGGGCACATATTAGAAGAAAATGACTTCATAATTACTTAAGTCAACATCGGAGATTATCGGTGTTAAAAGACAATTTAACACACAAATATTGATTGAAGAAATTTAAATTTTCTTTCAAAATGAATGGTGTTGCTAATTTATCTAATTAGCAATTTAGCTAAATTTGCTAAATTAGCAATGGTAAATTGCCATTTACCATTGCTAAATTAAACACCATTGCTAAATTAGCAATGGTGTTGCTAATGGTGTTTTATCAAGCTAATTTATCCTAACTTTTACTACAATATTGTTTTAGCAAATATCAGCAACGTCAGTTAGAATTTGTTTTGGAGGGGAACTGAGTTTTTTGGGGGAACAAGGACGAAGGTTAAATAAAGAACAGCCAGAGAATTAAATTAGTTAATCCTTTATATTTGCATAGGCCAAGATCTATGACTACAATGCTTAAATGAGATTGCTTGTCTTGGCGGAAATTATGTAGGTTCTTTTTTTCTTCTTTTATTTTTTTTTTTTTAATGAAACGAATGGGATTACTTCTACTCTAATTTAGCTTTATTTTAATTCGTGAATTTGACACAAAACTTGTGAAAAAAGTGAAAAAACATAAAAACATAAAAGTGAAAAAGTAGTGAGAAACTAAGTGAAAAAACATAAAATTAAATGTAATTTCATTAGACATATATATAGGAACGTATAAAAAATTGTTTTCAGAGGGAATGGTTAATTTTTCGGAGTGGTGGGGCACGGCACTAGAAAAAAATGGCTTCATATTTACTGAGGCCAATTTAAAATATTATAATTGCTTATAGAGGAAGTGCACTAAAAAAATATAATTCTTTTTTCAAACTTAATGTTTCCCAATACTTTATTCTTTAATTTAGCTTACTTAGCCAACTTTTTAATGCGATTTTTTTACAGGAATTATCAGGCATATAGCCTCTTGGGGAGGGGGAGGTTGGCAAAGAGGTGTTGAGGGAAGGTTTGCATGCTAAAATATGATTTCAACAATGGGGTTTTGAACCTGTTATAATAATGATTAGAACACCGGTCAGTAGTATTGGCGAAACTATAAGGACCCAACCTTACTCAGGTTGAGGGACCAATTTATCTCTTTAATTTCTTTTAGAAAATAATAACTATCTGACGGTCGAAGTTCCACCAAGGGAGAATATATTACATAGACACATCCCCCTACCCCTGGGTGTGTTCTATCTTTGAACCATTTCTGCTATAATTTACTATAATTTTAGTAAAAACAAAAAATATATAACCATGAATTGATTTGTATACACAAAATTTGAAAGGAAATGTTTCTAGCTTTCAATTTGGAAGCACGGAAGTATTTACACCTATTTTTGCTTCTAGTCTGGTGAGTGGAAGCAAAATCTATTGAGTTAAAATTAAAAGCCACGATAAAATTCCATCCCCATAGTAATTCGTGGCTTTACTTACCATCGTAAGCGAAATTCTGAAGGTAAATGGCTGGAACAGCCATTGTAATATCCCCATAGTAATTCGTGGCTTTACTTACCATCGTAAGCGAAATTCTGAAGGTAAATGGCTGGAACAGCCATTGTAATATCCCCATAGTAATTCGTGGCTTTACTTACCATCGTAAGCGAAATTCTGAAGGTAAATGGCTGGAACAGCCATTGTAATATCCCCATAGTAATTCGTGGCTTTACTTACCATCGTAAGCGAAATTCTGAAGGTAAATGGCTGGAACAGCCATTGTAATATCCCCATAGTAATTCGTGGCTTTACTTACCATCGTAAGCGAAATTCTGAAGGTAAATGGCTGGAACAGCCATTGTAATATCCCCATAGTAATTCGTGGCTTTATTTACCATCGTAAGCGAAATTCTGAAGGTAAATGGCTGGAACTGCCACCAGCTCTCGATGATAGCTAGTCCTCGGGGAGATACTGCTAGTGAGATCTTGGTCTTTTTGACGGTCAATCGACAAGACAGGAGGGCCACAGCTCGGAAAATGAGTATGAAAATAACGATCCCTCTTTATAAAAATATTATCAAGCATCCGACTTCTATAATATGTGAGCTTTTACAGTCTTACCATCAATTGCTCTTTTTTTTGCTGTTGCTTTGTAATGACTGGCCCAAGGTGGAAGATAAACAAGGTAATTACAATACTTACAATGACAAGAAAGAAGAGGTCTCTTCTAGGTCGATGTTTTAATAGAATGGGCCATAAAGGAGATAACGAAAGAATGCGTTGTATAACAAAAACTCTATAGAGGCGCAAAAGTAAAAAAACAAAACAAAACAAAACAAAAGCTTAAACAACAGTTTAATCCTAACAAGGGACCCATAAAATACGGTGGGTATTTCTGCCAGATGCCTGATAAGAGCCAAACAAGTCGATTTAGGTTCATATGCAGTGGATAGGCTTAAACAAGTAATAAGACTAGAAGTGATACAAACCGGATCACTGATCTGAGCAAAAGAAGCAGAGGTGGGACCGTATCCAGGAGGGGGAGACTACCCGGTTCGATCCCCCCCTCTCTTCCACTGAGATATTAAACTAACTCGTAAATAGGTCGTGAAAATGCAAGTAAAAAGAAATTTTTCTTCCAAAAATCTAAAATTATTTCTCCGATTCGTAAATTGGTGTTAAAAACAGAAATAAAAAAAGATCCTTATTTGAGACCGTTAGACTAATCCCGTGGGAGGTAAATCTTATCTTTTTCATTCTTTTGGTAAATCCAACGCCGAGGAAAACTTCATCTTGTACTCCCCAACCCCTCTTCCGAGTAAAAATGCCGGATATTACCCTGGGTAGAATGTATTGAGAATGAGGGTCAACCGTTAGTATTTTACTTTTATTCTCGTAAATGAAAGAACAATATTAAAATACAGATTTGTCAATCTATCTAAGATAAAAATCTGTAATCTATACAAGATAAAAATGTATCATAAATGTTTACATTATCTTCACGCTTTCCACTAACTTTATGCCAACGTTTTTCCACTCACTCCTCCCATTGATGTTTAGTAAAATAATTTAGATAATAATTTCTACTTCTAGATGGGATTTAGCGATGTAGACTCCGATAATAAACCGGTGAGTTTTCAACAAACTTACGAACAGAAAAGACAGATGATACAACAGGAAATGGCCCAAAGGGAAGAGGAAATGAGGCAACAATTTGTGCAAAGGGTCAAAGAAAAGGAGGCAGAATTAAAAGAATCAGAGAAAGAGGTAAGACGATTTCGAAATAAACCAAAAACTAATATGAACTTCTAGTAAGATTGCGGGGATTTCCAAGAGCCTGGAATATTGAAATTTCCACAACACTCAATGCTGCTGTCTACAAATAAAAGACGTTAGAAACAGAGACAAACGACACACGCGTTCATGCGTGTGTATATCGCCTCAATGTCTAGTAATCATAACTTTTAACCAACAAGGGCTGATGTGGCCAAAAATCAAAACTAAATGAGAATATTGAGAAACATTTAACTACTACTACTAATAACTCACCGCAGTAACAAACGGCCTGAGGCCAACAGAGCTACGCACGCTCCTCCTCCGACCCAACTATTGAAGGCCTCCCTCTTTACACCCTGCCAGGAAGTTCCTATTTCCTTTAAATCTTTATTTATGACATCCTCCCACCCCAGACGAGGACGACCTGCTTTCCGTTTAGCCCCAAGACGGATGGCCAAAAAGGATAATCTTTGGCAATCAATGCATTTTCCAGATCCCCAGCAATTTTATCCATTGCCTCCACTTCACACCTCCTTAGTTCATATTTTAATGCTTTCCCCACAGAGAAACAGGTAAACTTTTAGTAATACAGTAAAGAAGAAATAAAACAAGTTGAAACGGCCCAGTTCAGGGGTGCTTTGATAAAGAACGATGTGGCTTCTATGTTAGAAGGGGTGGTCTTTGAAACTTAGAGGGCTAGTTTAGTTGGTTACCGAAAGTTCTAGTGCCCTTGTTAAGAGTCGAAATGGATTCGATTAAAGTACCATGTAATTCTGCACAAAAAACTTTTTTTCATTTGTTTACTTTAAAGAGGGTCATAATACTGGCGAATGAAAATTGTAAGATAGCCAGTCGATTTTTTATTGTTGAATAATAATAAAAGTCTAAACATATCGGCTTCACATTTGGAAGCCTTTATCAACTGAAAAAAAAGGTTTAAAAGGTATAAAAAAGCCACAAACTATATAAAGAAGACAAAAAGAAAAGCCGTATTTGAATTTGTTTAATTGTGAGTTTTCTTTCGTTTTTATTTACTTTGTAATATTTGTCTCTTTTTCTCGTTTTTTCCATTTGGTTTTTAAAGCTTTTTCTGTTTTCTGTTTTTGATACGGCTATCGAGTGTTAGCCGGAATAATCAATATTTCTTTTTTTTTCTTTTTTTTTCTACAATAGCGCTGTTGGTTTTTCCCACTGTCTTATTAAGAATTCTAACCGTTTCTCAATAATTGTGGGCTAGAAATTCAGATCATAGGATTCATAGTGACAGAATTAAGAGAACAAAAATGCATTCAATAGGTAGTAGAAAGCACACAAGTTAGAAACTTAGAAAAAACAGGTTCAACAGGTAAAATAGAATTCCAAAGTTTCTCTCAATATATCTATCAGCTCAAAAAGAAAGAAAAGAAAATGATTCACTTCTAACGTCTGACCTCTAGAAAGAAAGTTTGGAAATTACCAGCAAAGCGACGTTCATACGTGTGTTTAGCTAGATGTAAATTCATAGATATAAATTATGTTTGATAGGTACTGATTATGCCTAGAGATTAGTCTTTAGCTAGCCCAGCAGGTAAATCGGACATAACTTGTAATATCCTTTTTTTTCGGATATTAGTATTTAAAACATATCCAGGTCCAAAGTGGCTTATCACTTAGGTTACCGTCTTAACTTTCTTCTGAAAACGAAGTGTGCTGATACGAATTTCTTCTGAGAACGAATGGCTGATACTTACTGTAGGAAAATGGGACTTGTTGCCTTTCCGTTTGGAAAGCCATAAATGAATGTTCTCTTTCAGCTCTTCTTACCGTGCTTTTTATTAACTCTGATTCTATTGAACAAAACCTGTATGCGGTGTAATACCTGGTGTTTAATATAGGTAACTTTTCTAGGAAAACTTTTGAGAATTTCGCTTTCAATCAGTCGTTCCCAATTCGTATCCTCGATTTTTTTTTGAGTGGGGCAAGTGAGGGGGGATACAAAGGATTTTTTCAAGGAGGGGGGCTCAAAAAACTTTAAAACGAATTAATTTTTTATTTAATTTCGTTTTGTCATGTTTTTACGAGTCAGATAAACACTTGGGGGGGGGGGGGTCGAACCCCCTACCCCTCTGAATAAGGATTTGGACGTACCAGTCGTAATCATATAGCTCTGTCACTTATTCATTTTTACTAGATAACAGGTTACAACAAAATGTGCAATGTCAGATTCTTTAGTCAGATCAAAACAGTCTAGGTTTTGTAATTGGCCCATTAAGAAGAAAACTATTTAAGTAAAGAATACAGTACTGGACTTAGTCCTTACTGGTGACGCTGATCTCCGTCTGATGGCTTTTCACCCAGGAAGTATAGTGGGGGGCTGGACGCTAGCCATCTTGCGCTTTCGCATACGCTTCCTGTTTACCATCCCTAGATTCCTCCAGGTACCCATTTAGAGCTGGATCGACTCTGGCTGAGCTTACAGAGTTACGCTACTGACCCCATTCCATATAAACTAACCAGTGACACCAGGACCCGAACCCCTGTCCTCACGGACAAGGATTTCAAGGATTTTTATCAGAAATATTCAAAAATGCCCACAATTTACAGATAATAGCTTGAACTATTAATATTCTTTTTTAGATAGATATCTAAAATACCTATCTGAAATAGAATGCCTGATGCTCAAAAGAGGCAACTTTCTTAGAAAAATATAAGAGAACATCTTTATCAATGATACAAGGCGGAATTCAAACAGTGGCATTGCTTGGCTATTTCTGCTTGACAAATTTAACAGCTAAACTTGATAAAATCATCATAAAACTTAGTAAATAAATGTGGTTTTAAATCCTCAAGCGATGGCACATACGTATATATATATATATATATATATATATATATATATATATATATATATATATATATATATATATATATATATATATATATATATATATATATATATATATATATATATATATATATATATATATATTTGTGGGGGGGGGATAAAAAAAACTTTATTTGATAATTTGAAGTGCTCAGATATTCAGGAACATATAGGATCGTCCCTGCTTGATCCTAGGATCCACCCTGGATTCTTCATGTTACAGAAAGAATTGTCATGGACTGGATTTTGATCACAAAAGTGCGTAAAATACACACGTTTCTACTAAATGGCTGCGGTGCGGTTCCAACTGCATTTGTGTTGCTGAGTCTAAATATGAAATCCTTTTTCCCTTTCAAGTTTTTTTTTCTTTCTTTTTTTTTGCTGTGTAATGTCATGTTTGAGAGTTTGATTTATGCCAGGAGGTCCTTATATTTGCCACATTGTCAATCCTCTTTTGAATACAATTAAAATTATCAAATTTGTTAAAACGAGTAGATATTATTTTAAAAAAAATATTGTTTTAATTCAAAGTCTTGTCGTCTAAAGACACAGCCTGTCTATTTCTGTGTTTGGATTAAAGAAGATAATTGATACTTGATTATAACGCGAAAGAAGATTGTTAAATATCGTTTGATGACGATTTTGATTTCAACGAAGTGTAACGTGTTCATATTTATATTAAATGTGCAGTTAATTAGGGAACAAGGGAGAATTGAGCATTTAATGGAAGTCTAAGAAAAGAGAAAAACTAAGTTTGAAAAATGCGAGGAAAAGAGCCAAAAAGAATACTATGGAGAAAAACCAAATATTAAAATAAAACCAACGTGAATGAAAAGCCATAAGTAATATAGAAGAAAGAAACAAAGCTTGATAAAGAAAAAAAACGCAACAAATACACTAAGACAATCTAGAACTTCATTCTCACTTAAATGTTTTATTTTTAATTCATAAAGTTGTGACTGATTTAATTTAATGTTTAATCAATGTACTATGTATATGTGTAATTTAAGAATGTGTATGAGTTCTGATCCGAAGTTTATTCCTTGAATATTGCTTTGAAAAAACTTTTCTATCAGAACAGAGAAATCAGCTCAAATTTGGTCTAGCTGCTCAAAAAGAAAAACTAAATTTAACATCTTTTAGCTCTGTAGGGGAGGGTGGGGTTGGTTCGGACAGAAATTTTGGGTTGGTTGTGGCTTCTGTTCTTGGCTGAAACGGAAGAGAATGTGTTGATGCTTGATTGGAAATTTTTGTAGATTTTTATCTTCCGTCTTTTAATACTAAGCTCAAATTATTCATGTTTCATAAATGTCCGAAGTCACCTCATCGTGTCAGCAGTTCAAAAAGCTAACGATAGGACAGTTTAAACTAAATTTTTTTTTTAATGTTTTATTAAATGTTAAGTAAAGTGCTGTCTTTTCAATTTACCTACAGTTTCAATATTACATCCCCTGTGTGTGCAAGGTTTTCAATTGAAGTGGGTAGCACCACAGGGCACCAAACGTCCTTCTTACTATGACCTTCTTATACAATCTTATACAATTACCTTCTTATACAATTATAAATTTGTATAATTTTAGATGAAATTAAATTGAAATGGATAAATAGGGAAGAAAATAAGCGTCACTTTAAAATAGCAAAAATGAATTGATTGTCGTCAATGATGAATATATTTTCACTACACTACAGTAGTGTAGTGAAAACACTACACTACATTTACTATGAAAACAGTAGAATTATTTTATGAGCCAATATGAGTTAATTGAATAATGTAATATTTGTGAAAATTCTTACACTTTCCTGAAAAATAAATTTCTTTTACCAACCCTCTCCCTTTGCCTCTCAAAAAAGGTACTTGTCCATTATCCCGGCCACGCTCAAGAAGTGATATACCAAATCTGATAATAATGAAATATACCAAAATCTGATGGAAATATAATTATTTAGTAACAAAGTAATGGAAAATACAACAGAGAATTATGGAAAGCAGGCCACCCAGAACACATTATATTAAATACCTAACCATCTCTATATATTAAGTATTTAATCGAAATTCATTTGACCAATATCATGACTTGAAATGCTACAAAGGTTCAGTTTTATTGAATGAATGTTAATTAGGACCAAATAACAGGTTTAGGATATGACTGCTATCCTGATTTTGTGTTTATGACAAGAACTGTTCTTTTTTGCCCATTTTTACGAAGACAAATAGAAGCTAAATAAGATGAAAGTGATAAGTAAGATGAAAGTGAGTGAAAGTCAGAGCTTCTTATTACTGGAAAGAATGTTTTTATTTTACAAATGCATAGCAGGAGACAACGAATTTTTCTTTTAATATTATTCAATGAAACAGTTTTTTCTCGATCCAAAGTCTACTGAAAACAGTGGAATTATTTTATGAGCCAATATGCAGGGGTTGCCATGTACATTTTCAGGTGGAGCACATAAATTGAGGTGTTAAAAACCCGGAAGAAACTAAATGTTAAAAATTTGTTTTTTTGTAGCTGAATAGCAGATATGAGCGGCTTAAAAAAGATCACGCTGAAGAGAAAAGAAGATACGAGGAAGCAAAAAGACAACTCGAAGAAGAACAAGCAGAATTTCTTCGGCGAAAGCGACAATGCCAATCTTCATCTAGTAGTTCTCTACCAGGTCATCATACTCTCACTCTCAAAGGGAAAAAGAAGTGAAGCCTTCATCAGTGTTGGAGTGAAATAATTTACTTGGCGTACAACTAGTCTCTTCTTATGCAAATTTTGGTTTGAGACCTTTGGCTCTCTCTTCCGCTTTTTTCTTTCTTTTTGTAATCATTAAGAAACCCCCGACTACATAACTGTGTCGCGTTTTAGTTGCGTCAATTTGGGAGCAGGGGGAGCATTGGCCCCCTAGATTTTGAAAGCATCATTTTTTTTGGGGTATTGTCTTTGGAAAAATTAAAAGAAAAAATAAATACCCCGGCCCAAATTTTGAAAATCTATTTATGCCTCTTCCCCCTAATTTTTGTGAATTGACACCACTGTCTCATTATTGCATTATTGGACTCTGTTTTCTTGGTCGTGAGATTCTTATTTTTCTTTTAATATTATTCAATGAAACAGTTTTTTCTCGATCCAAAGTCTAAAAATATGCACTGAAAGTTATTTTTCTTTAATTTTTCTACCGATTAGGGGTGTACAAATTCTAGGACTGCATCCCCTTAATGTATCATAACTGATTTTCCCTTGGTCGTCTGGTATTATAGAGGTTTCTGAACTTTGTTGTTTATCATTAACAGCTCGTGGTATTGGCCACGATGGCAATATCATGCCACGGTATGTGGCATGCTATTAGCTCGTGGTATCTGAAAGCAGCCAGTTTTCGTAAAATTCCCAACGATTCGTGATAATTAAAAGTTTTAAAAATTTTAAGCACTAATATTTGCAAGTTTAAATTATAATTTGCAATATGAAAATTTTCAACTTTTTTTTTAAAATTTACATTAAAATTTTTATTAAAATTAATTTTAATGTTAAAATCTAAAATTTCAATTTTGATAGAATTAGAAAAATTTTCATACCAGAAAAGCTATGGGATTATTAGTCTTTCCATCATGTTTGCGAGGACCTGAAACGTATATGTATTTTCTATTTGTGTGTTTTTTTTTTAATGTTCTATTATGCCACTGTCCAAATTTTGTGACACTAAAAGCAAGTTTTTTCCTCATATTTCACGTTTGAGTAAAATAGCGTCAAGTTTTCGACGTTATTTTGTCCTGTTCAGACCAAAATAACTTCAAGTTCTGGACGTTTGAAAACCATAACGTCAGGTTCAACGCACGCTATTCTGGTGTAAGAAAACTGTCAATTATGATATTTTTTTAAGCTAAAATGTATGTATTGAAGCAGTCATTTTCTGGATTCGAAACCCTTACAACATCTAGTTATTGTTAAAAACATAGATAAATGACATTAAATTAAGCAAATATGGGTAGTTATTCTATATATTAGACGCGTCATTATTAATATACATAAAGTATTGATATATTCTGTTTTCAGGGTATGATAAGACTTCTATTTTGTTTTTGTAAAGTATATCCGTAGCTTTTAAGTTTTTATGGTTTGTGATCCCTGTGCAAGCTTCGGTCTGGTATTTTTCTGTAAATTGATATTTTTCAACGTTTTTTCTTCCTTTTTTTTTGTTTGGTTTGATGGAAATTTTTCAACGGTTTTGATTCGTTTAAAATACAATTTTTGGTGTTACTTGATAGCTAACATTCAGCTTTATCCACCTGCGGAATTATTTTTTTCTTACCGAACGATTGACAAATCCGTTGAAAATTGTTTGAAAATCATTGATAAAAGGGAACATTTCCTATTTTTTAAGCATTTTTAAATCATTTACTGAGAAAAATTCGAGTCAAAGAATATTGGTAAATTATACGATTGGAAACTGGGGCTGGTGTTGCAAAAAATCATCTACTGCCAACTAGCGTTTGCCGTTTTCTTAGCAATTTTAAAAACTTCGCTTTTTTTTTTTTGTGTGTGCGTGTGTAGATAATTAGAATCAAATACTTATTAATACACTGACTGAGCTACTTTTACCTTATTATAACGCTAAGAAACTACAAACCCTAGATGGCATCTGTGTTTTTTTTTCGTTTGACACTTGTGCTAGTTTCCACTCTTACAAGTTACTTATGGCCTATATTTAATTACTGTCACGAGGTTAATTCTTGATGAATAAAGAGATAAAGAAGCACTTCTCAGCTAGGTACGGTCAGCCCTTCAGCTTGCCACATCTATAAATTGTTCTTGGTCTAATTGCAAGCTCGATAAGAGTTTGTCTAAAAACAGTCTTAGTCGCCAATTTCTATGAACTCCACCATTTTCTTCTCCCTGGGTTTTCAAAAGTTTTTTTTTTTTTTTTTTTTTTTTTTTTTTGAGGAAGGATTGTATTATTGTATTATTTAAGAGGAAGGTTGTATTATATAGAGGGGGCGCATCAATTATCACTTGGTCCATCAAAGCCTAATACTTCCAATTTGCTTCCACCTGTGTTGAATTTTGCGTCCAATAATAGTTATGAACCTTAGTGTCTAAATTCGTGGTTCCTAACGTGTTTGTCGATTCTTTTTTGTCATGTTTTTGGGCCATTTCCTATCCACACATGGGTATTCTTGAAAAATCGACAGATTTTGATTTTAGCTTCATTGTTGAAAAATCTGGTATGCAGAATCATTAAGTTGCTAAAAAAAAGTGTGCAAGTCATGAATTGAATAAATATCAACAATTGTGCTGATTAGTGTGCTGATAACAGCGCACATGCCTAGTGCCGCAACCTGAGTGCTATAATTAAACACAATATGTTTGCCGCACGAATTTTACCCAAGAAATGTGATCTATGAACTTTAGTTGAAATTTGTTTAAATCTTCTCTTTTTTATGGCCATTGGAAACCTCAAACTGAGATCAAGATAGTTTTGAGGGTCTTTATCTCTAAGTTAGGACGATAACCCATCTAGCGTCAAATTGAAAAAATTTATTTACGCTATAAGGTAAACCATTATAGCATAATCAATGTTTACTATGCTTAAACAACACAGGTCGTGCCTTTTTAAAAATTAAAATACCTCCTTTCCATTTGGGGTGTTAGCTTCAAACATCGTTGTTACTGAGCAGAGAAATAAAAAAAAAACTAAATTGATGGTTTAAAAATCGCTGAGGTAGAAAAAATGTAACAGAAAATATGAACCTGGTCCGTTTTTTTCTTCTTTTAGTATAAACTTAATTTCTACCCTTTCGAAAAGTTTCTGCTGTAACAGCTTTTTATGGATTTCATATGATACTTAAAATCCCAAATGTAAAAGTAAATATGGAAATGTCCAGAAAAAAAAAGTATCCAAAAATCAATATAAATCTTAGAAAAGAGGAACCCGAAACTCGAAGTCCATCACTAGAAGTGGCAACACTGTCCCTGAGTTGACAACTGCGGATTTAGACAAAGTAATTTTATGTCTGCTGCTTTTTGTTTTGTATTTTGCATTTTTCTACCTTCGAGAGTTTAGAATATCTGTGACTGTCCATTTTTGTGCCATTTCTTTCAGTTGGATTGACATATCTATCAATAAATCCAGTATAAAGAATCATAGCGGATGATATTTTTAATTAGGTATATTGTTATATATGATGCGTTTCAAATAGTTAGGTCAAACTTTACAAATTAGCCCTATTCCATTTTGATTGGGCTACCGTGATACCCAATGCTTGGATTAATTTTCGTCTAAATTGCTTCTATTTAGAGACGAAACTTTTACCTGTGACAACGTTTTCTTAAAATAGTTATGTCGAAAAACCTTCCAAACTGTATTAGCCCATATCATTCTTCTTCATTTTTCAATTAGCTGGTATCCCATGACTGCAATTAATTCATGATTGGTCGAAAAATTTTCCTCTGTTTCCCTTGACCGAGCCAAGGAAATTATTGAGAAGGCGTGAAATATTGGAACCACATTTTTAAATCTGTAATTATTTTCAAAATGAACTTTAAAACCTTATTTCTTTAAAATTCATGCTTTTTGGTGAGGATGGTACAGGCGTTTACGTAGTTTTTCTGAATCACCCCCGAAAAAAAACTAGGTTCTACTAAATCCTCCTATAAAGTAACGTTCGACGTTAAACAAACGTTAACATGTAACAAAAATAATTAACTTTTTGAGAGATTTCACCAAAGGAATGACGAGAATCTAATATCCGTCCATGCGTCATTCCTAGGGCAGAAGTCAAGACTCTTGGGGAAATACGGGGAACATCCTGAAAAATTGAGAATTGACACTAATGAGGACTGACACTAATTGTGATTTTGAGAACAAGTCAACCCTCCGCTTATCAGCCGATCTTGCAAAGAAAATTCTGTACTTAATTGTATGATTGGGGCTGGATAAAGAAGGATTTAATGATTTGTCGAACTGCCTTGTATAATATTAAATTTTCTTTTTACCTACTCCACCTTTTGAAATTTAGATATTTTGTTGTCAATGTACTATGTTGACTCTTATGTTTGTAGAGTCAAGAAAATATTAGAAAATAGGGAAGAATCCTAAAAATTTATAAAAATATTTTGGATTAAATGTCAAACAGTTTCTAGAATGTAAAATAGCTATGGTCTATTCTGAAATATATTTCAGAACATCGTCATGTGATTGGAGAATTAAGATTCAACCTGTTATGCTCTTTTTAAAAAATGTTCCGTTTTTTTCTATAACCTTGGGTTATACCAGGGTTGGCAAAACTAATATTGCGAGGAATGTACAGCTTTTTGAACTTAAATACACAAATTTTGGTTAACGACTACTAACAGGATGTCTTAAAACCAGGCTTTTGCTCTGCCCCTAAAACAGTCTGAAAATATGGCTCTTTTCCGACAAAAAAAGAGAAGAAAATAATAACAAAATACCCATCCGTCTGGAGATTTCCTGTAAGATTGTCCTCCGCAAAAGTATCAGGGAGATACACTTATATAAATGTTAGACATACTAATATAAATCCTTTAGTACTTTATTGTGTAGCAGATGCAGGACAGAAAATACTGACATATACTGAAATACTGAATATACTGACAGAAAATACATAGGACGGAAAAGCAGTGTAGCAGGACAGAAAATACTGCGCAAGGGAGTACATAAAATACTTTCCAGGGGGGTGCGTTGGAATTTAAAGGTTCTCTGACACTGATGCAATAAAAAAAAAATCACTATTGCTAGACGGTTTGGAAACGTAAATCAGTGCATTTTATTTAGTACATTTCATTTTATTTTTATTTAGTTAATCAAACTTGGTCTGTGTCCTGGCACAATAGTTTTTTGTTTTTTTTAATCTGTTGTATAAACTGGTCTAAGACAAACAATCCATTTTGTTTTATTGTTTGTCAAATTTTTATTGTTTTGTTCATTTCGATTAAAAACTTGGAAGAAAAGTTGTTTCTAGCCAAGAATAAAAGCGAGGACCCGACTTCTTTCAACGCACTTGACTGTTAAAACACAAACTGTTTTGTTATTGGTTCATTTTTTTGGAATGAAACATGTTCCTCAGTTTCTGAACAGGGATTTCTGTTCAGTGTGGCCCGAGCTAGACAGACTAAAGAAGGCAATATCTATAAATGATCTTATTTCTTCGCTGTTTTTAAGATCAAGCTTGTGCCACAGAAGTGTAAATTAAAGTACCAAGAATTTAGGTTGAAAAACGGAAACCAACAATAGCTCCCAAGTATCTTCTTTTAATGCAATGTCTTTCCAAAATTACCAGATCTTGTCAACCATCAAATTAAAGCTCGGATGTTGGATATAGTACACCTCACCAAATAATGTAGAAAATACGTAATTCATCCAGTGGCCTTACATAATTTTTTCATTGACACACATGACGAAGTTATAATTTGGGCATTAATTGTATCAAATCACTCTTGAGGAAATTTTTGCTTTTTTTATTAACAGCAATCCTGGCATAGGTGTGCAAGTTTCCTAAAAAGGAGACTGTATCCTTCCAGTTTTTCATCTTGTCTATTTATCATCCATTAAGTATTTCCTTAAACTGAAGATTGATTATCAGATAATCTTCAATTGATCTTCAATTATTAAGTTCCATAAAGTGGTCCTCACTTGTTGGAATTGTCTATTCTTGCACGTCATCTTTCTAAAGGCAAAGTTTTTAATTATACACGAGAAACTATTATAATAACCCAGGGTGAAATAACCTGTTTTGAATGACCTTTTGTACCTGAAAAACATAGACAAACTCATAAAATATAACCCTATATTTTAAATACTATTAAAATAATTAACAAATACACTGTATCAACCATTAGCTTGACAGTGAAGAGGTTGTATTGGCCCATGCAGGGAACCTATGCAAGTCAAAAGTCAAAACTCTTAAGTGTTTTTGTGGCTGCTGAGAGGGCTAGAATTGTGATTATGCTCAGAACCATATCAGTTTTGACCTAAAAAAAAAAGTTTGTGTACAACAGTTTGTGTTTTAATAGTCAAGTGCGTTGAAAGAAGTCGGGTCCTCGCTTTTATTCTTGGCTAGAAACAACTTTTCTTCCACATTTTTAATCGAAATGAACAAAACAACAAAAATTGATAAACAATAATACAAAATGGATTATTTGTCTTAGACCAGTTTAGAGAACGGATTAAAAAAAAACAAAAAAAACTATGGTGCCAGGACACAGACCAAGTTTGATTAACTAAATAAAAATAAAATGAAATGTACTAAATAAAATGTACTGATTTACGTTTCCAAACAGTCTAGCAACAGTGATTTTTTTTTATTGTATCAGTGTCAGAGAACCTTTAAATTCCAACGCGCCCCCCTGGAAAGTATTTTATGTACTCCCTTGTGCAGTATTTTCTGCCCTGGCTACACAATAAACTACTAAAGGATTTATATTAGTATGTCTAACATTTATATGAGTATGACTGGATGGGAAGAATAAAAACCTGTCAAAGATACGTGACTGACATAACCAGACCGGATCTGTTCTCTTTGGTGGAGTTGGGGGGGGAGGTAATTTTGAAAATTGAGGTATTTGTAACTTACGAAACGGTGACCGGATCTTAATGAAATTTGATATTTGGAAGGATCTTGTGCTTTAAAGCTCTAATTTTAAATTCTGACCAGATCCTGTGACATTGGGGGGAGTTGGAGGGGGAAGCCGGAATTCTTGGAAAACTTGAAAATTGGGGTATTTTTATCTCACGAATAGGTGATCGGATCTTAATGAAATTTGATATTTAGAAGGAATTAATGTCTCAGAGCTCTTATTTCAAATCCCGACCAGATCTTTTGACGTGTGGGGGAGTTGGAGGGGGAAATCTTGGAAAACACTTGGAGTGGAGGAATCGGGATGAAGCTTGGTGGATAGAATGAGCAAACGTCCTTGATACGTGATTGATGTAACCGTACTGGATTCGCTCTCTTTGGAGGAGTTGGGGGGAGGGGTTCAGTGATTTGGTGAGTTTGGTGCTTCTGGACGTGCTAGGACGATGAAAATTGGTAGGTTTGTCAGGGAGCTGCACAAATTGACTTCATAAAGTCGTTTTCCCAGATTCGACCATCTGGGGGGCTAAAGGGAGAGGAAAAATTAGGTATTTATAACTTACGAGTGGGTGATCGGATCTTAATGAATTTTGATATTTAGAAGGACATCGTGACTCAGAGCTCTTATTTTAAATCTTGACCGGCATTAAGTCTCTGATTTTCCTTTTAAATCAATCTATTGATTCTTGGAATTTTGTTAGAGCTCATACCATATGAGCTCTTGGCTCTTAGCTCTTCTTGCCTCGTCACAAGTGCCATATGAGCTCTTAGCTCTTGTTTAGATTTCAAGACGGACACATTTTAGCAAAAATTACGCATTTTTGGAGGCCCAGGGATCACATTCATGGACCAAAAAGTTGGCAGCCCCGTGTGAAAGCACAGTTTATGACCACGGCTGCACTTACTGTTAGATCCTAAAATCGGCCTAATATATGTACTGCAGTAAAATTTTCGGTGCCACGGTTAAAAAAAAATTGTGTGTGTCACGGCTTACACTGCAACACGCATATGATTCGTTTATGTGTACTAATATTTATGTTTAGGTCATTATTTTAAAATCTTTTTTAATATAAAGGAACAAAAACAAACCCTGAATAGTTGGGATAATGTACGCTGAATAAGGAGAGGCACCCGCATAAGCAAATAAATAATAGGCAAACAAATAATAAAATCACTATAAATAATAATATTCCTATGCTCACAAACATCTAGATGGGATACCGACATGTGTACAAACATAAAACACATTTAAATCCATTTTTCAGTACAAGTCCAACTTTCCAATATATTTGCCACTCTCCAAACGTATTATCCAATATATTTCCCAACTATCAAATATATTGGAAAATTTGCCATTATAACAGACATTTCCATTCCATTTTCATTCAAAAATCAACGGACTCGGTGAATTAAAATGGAAGAGTTGTGCTGAGGTTCTTTCAGGTTCAATACGCTGGTTCTTCCATTATTAAATGAAAAAAACAAGTTTTTTTAACGGAAGTAAGGAGCGACATAAAAACTTAAAACGAACAGAAATTACTTCGGATATGAAAGGGCTGCTTCTTCCGCTCTTTACGCTAAAGTTTTTTTACTGTTTTAAAAAGTAGAATTAAGAGAAAGAGTCAAACTTTAGCGTAAAGAGCAGGGCGTTGAAGAAGGAGCAGCCCCTTTCATATACGGGGTAATTTCTGTTCGTTTTAAGATTTTATGTCGCTCCTTACTTCCCGTTAAAAAAACTTGTTTTTTTTATTTAATTACATATAGTAATGGTTACTGGGAAGTGTACAGGCGTTTTCAGGGGGATTTTTTTCTGTTTTGGGGGAGAGTTGGGGGGGGTACGTGGGAGGATATTTCCATGGAGAAACTTCTCATGGGGGAAGATAATTTCAATGAAGGGGGCGCAGGATTTTCTAGCATTATTTGAAAAGCAATGGAAAAATAAATATGAAAAGTTTTTTCTACAAACTTAAAACGAATAAAAATTATTACGCATATGAGGGGTTTACCTCCTCGTTATACCTCACTCTTTACGCTAACGTATTTTTAGTAATTTCAACTATTTATTCTACGGCCTTAGTGATTCAGAGGTCATTCTTAAGTAATTGGGACAAAATCTAAGCTTTAGTGTAAAGAGCGAGGTATCGACGTGGGTTTAACCCCCTCATATACGCAACAAAAACATACGAATATAGAAGGTCATTACGTAAGTTAATTCGTAAGTTACGTATATTTTTTACCAATGAACGTTCGTAAAAAATTAAAAGTTCTTGTTGCTTTTTAAAGTAATCAAAAAATTGGAGGGCAACTAGGCCTCCTTCCTCACTCCTTTTTTCTCAAAATCTTCCGATTAATTGCAATTAATGAATATGCAAATTTCGTTTTAATTATTTATGTGCGGAGAGCCAAGATCAAAACATGCATTAATTCAAAAACGCCCAGAAATTAAATAAAAAAAACAAATTTTTTAAAATGAAAGTAAGGAGCAACATTAAAACTTAAAACCATTGTATTCATCATTGTCGAAAAACCTAAGAACTATGAAATTGGGCACGACTTACTCCCCCAGAGTCCCCGTGGGAGGAGCTACAAGCTAAAAGCTTTGACAAGTGTTTACATATAGTCATATTTATTGGGAAATGTAGAGACGTTTTTAGGGGATTTTTTTTTGGGGGGGGGGGTGAAGAGGGGGAGGGCACGTGGGAGGATATTTCTATGGAGGAATTTGCCATGGGGGAAGAGCACTTCAATGAAGGGAGCACAGGATTTTCTAGCATTATTAAAAAAAATGAAAAAATAAATATGAAAAGTTTGTTTTTTAACTGAAAGTAAGGAGCAGCATTAAAACTTAAAACGAACAGAAATTATTACACATATGTGGGGTTCACCTTCTCGTAATACCTTGCTCTTTACGCTAAAGTATTTTTTTTAATTAATTCTACGGCCTTTGTGATTCAGGGGTCAATCTTAAGGAATTGGGACAACATTTAAGCTTTAGTGCAAAGAGCAAGGCATTGACGAGGGGGTGAACCCTCTCATATGCGTAATAAAAACATACGAATATAGAAGTTCGCTACGTAAGTTATTTCGTAAGTTACGTATATTTTTAACTAATGAAAATGTTCGTAAGAAATTCAAAGTTTTTGTTTCCTTTTTAAGTAATCAAAAAATTGGAGGGCAAATAGGCCCCCTCCCCCACCCCTTTTTTCTCAAAATCTTTCGATTAAAACAATTAGAAAGCCATTTAGCCGAAAAATTAATAAGCAAATTGTATTTTAATTATTGCTGTGCTGAGAGCCAAAATCAAAACAGGCATTATTTCAAAAACATTTAGAAATTAAATAAAAAAATAAGTTTTTTTTAACTGAAAGTAAGGAGCGACATCACAACTTAAAAAGAACAGAAATTACTCCGTATATGTAAGGTGATTTTCCTCCTCAACGCCCTGGCCTTACGCTAAAGTTTTTTACTGTTTTAAAAAGTAAAGTTAAGAGAAAGGGTCCTTTTTATTGTTGTGCTGTTTCTCTCATTTTAATGTGTTTATTCTGTTTTTGCGTGTATTAATTGGTTGATTACCACTATTTTATGTCATCAAAATCATGCAAATGGAAAATTGAAACTAAAATTATAATTAAATTTGACCCTAATATAAACCTATCTCTCTCTCATATAAAATCTTTCTCTTCTCTCTCTCTTTCTCAAGGCTGGTAAAAGGCTGCTGAAACCTTCATAAAGTGTTTAATATTTTGTTTACTGCTATTTACGGAATTTTCTCTCATCACAATCCTGGTCTGTTGCATCAATTTCATGTATTTCACAAAAAGCTAGTGTTACAAATTCTATAAATAAGACAAATCTCGAGGCAATTTTTTAGCAATAGTTTGTCGAAAATATATTAAACTTCACTCTTAATAATAAAACGTAATTCTTTAAGCTTATATCTAAGAAGAACATGACATATCAATCCATAGTACGATTAATTACATTAGCTTCTAAACAAAATCTCATTTTTAAATGTTTTGAAGCAGTTGGGCCACGTTATCAAGTAACACATAGTGATCTTAATTTCGTTTGAAATGTGAGCAAAAGAACCAAGACGAATATTAAGAAACACCAGATATTGAATGCCAGAATTGAACCACTGGCCAGTAGAGTAATTATTATCTAGCCGTTTGAATTATTCAACCGATCTAATGACTTCTAGAGAATGTGAAAGGGGGTTCTAAAGTCCACTATACGACTTAAGCGATGAGCTTAGTTTCATCGTCAAACGCTCTGCGATTCTATAGTGTATTTCTTAGCTGCAAATAATTATGTAGTAGTAGTCGTATATAATCAAACTCTTTAGTAATCGTAGACACAGGTAGTGAAATTCTTAGTCCCAAGTTGTTGCAGTTGCAAATATTCAGTCACAGTCACAAGTAGTCGCAGTCGCGAGTAATTAAAGTCGCAAGTAGTCATGGTGACAGTGGTTAAAGTTAGAAGTTGCAGCAGTAGCTTGCAAAAAGTGTTTTTTTTTAGTTCAACATCCCTATCAACAGGGGGACTGAAAGTTTCAACTTTATATCTTAAGCCGTTACTTGGATATTGCTGATGCACAATTTTGACAAACGACATGCCGGTGTGATTTGATTTATTTTACCATCATCCTTAAAATTCCCTGAATGTTTCACCCCTATAGCCTTACCCTCAATAGTAGTCGTAGCAGAAGTAATAATATGCTTATCTTACTAATAGTAGCATGCACATAGTCTGTTTTGATTGGCTTGATATCCATTGAGTAGTAGTAGTGGTGGCAATAGTAGAAGTAAGCAAATTTTGGTTCAAGATCCCTGACAATTTTACTCCTGTACCATTAGCCATAGCGAAAATAGTTACAGTTGTACTAATAGAGTCAGTAGTAGTAGCAATATTATTCACATAAGCTATTATTGTTATGTTATCTCGATTCATCATCAATAGATCCTAACAGGTTCCATTTAACACTCCAAGTTGTTCATACGATATTGCTGATATACTCTAAATATAGCCTGCATAAACATAGTGTTTTTATTAAGCTCAACACCCAATTCAGGGTCTCATGAAAGTTTTACATTTGTAACTTTAGCCTTAGTGAAAGTAGTAGCAACAGTAATAGCAGTAGCAATAGAATACATATATTACCTTTTGATTATTTCAATATTCCCCTTGACCATGTCCTGAAAGTTCCTAGTTAACATTCTGAAGATATTACTTTTATGTTCTATTGATAACCTGAGTTTTGATCTAGTTCAATCCCTATAGGATTTAATGAAAGTTGCAACCTTTGCAGCCCAGGCCTTTGTAAAAGTAATAGTACAATTAACAGTATACACATGGTGCCTTTTAATTAGTTCAACATTCCCCTCAATATGTACTGAAATTTTCAACCTAATACACAAGATATGTTTTTGAAACGCTATATTGATAACCTATAATGCTGACGCCCTTACACGTGGCAGTAAGAATAATAATAATAGGCAGTATCAGTAGCAGACAAACAACGCCTTTGGTTTGTTCAACACCCACACCCTTCCCCCAGAAATTTCGACTTAATGTCCTAAGGCGAACCCTGAATATTGCTGGTACTCCTTTTTAATAACCTGCCTGCACATATTGTGTCTTTGTTTAGTTTAACATCCCCCCCGAACACTCCCTAAAATTTTCAGCTTAATATCTCTAGCTTCAATAATAGCATCAGTAGGAAAAGAGGTGAGAAGAGAAGAGAAATTTAGTAGAAGTACTAGTAATAGCTGTAGCGTACATATAAGACTTTTTCAGTACTTTAAAACCTCCCTCAACATACTTTAAAAGTTTCAACTTAATACCTTGGGCTGTTCCTGAGACACTATTGAAAATTTTTTATGACTATCTGCGAGTATATAGCGTTTTGATTTTATTCAACACTCCCCTCAAGCAATAATTAAAGGACGTCTAGAGTATTAAGCTGAAGATTTTCGGGCATTTTGAGGATGTGGCTGCACTACACCAAATAACACTACGCACATTTAGGTTAAACTTTAGGCTTCAAAAAAGTTTTTTTTTTCTTCTTTTTTTTTCAGTGAAAGTAGAGGTGTGAAACTATACCAAAATATACAATGTCCGTCCAGATTCATGGGAAACTTCCCTCAGGCACCAGGCGCGTCCCTAAGTGGCAGATAGGGAAAAGTCCTTTTAGATATAAAGGATACCTTCGAATATAAAATAAGGAGCCGAGGATCAGGGGGACCCAGCCCTCCGGGGTTTATAAAATAAAACTGAGGCACCCATGCACGGGGGATATAAATTATTGCGCAAGAGGAAGGAGGCCCCTGAGATGATAATGCGCAGGGCCCCCTGGCGTGTGGACATGTTCCAGCATACCCCAAACCATCTCTCAGCAATGAGAAAATTATGTTAACCATGCAGGACGCCAAATAGAAGGATTCCCTATAGGATAACACCTGTAAAGGGTGGATGAACTCGTACACGAGTCAACAGCCCCTGCTAGAGACAGAGAGGAGTAGCTTGGCACTGTCTCGAAATCTAGAAGAGCATCCTTTCTTCTCAGATATTGCTCTCAAATTATATAATGATGAAGACAAGAAAACTTATAAGAACCAATGCTACCACGTCCGGAGTTTTATAGGACAACCCTGTGATACCACCTACCGAGTCCAGGGCAACCGACGAACCACCTACCGCACCTGGGGAAACCGAAGAACCAGTTGCCGCGTCTGGGGTAGCCGACGATGTGACGACCGGCTCCGCTGAAAAGATGACTGATAGCCTGACGACCGGCTACACTGCAACTACAATTTCCAACGTAACAAATCCTGTATCGGATCCCCCCCCTCCACCCCTTTAACAAAATTGGTAATAGGAACTCTAAATGTAAGAACCTTGACTAAAAAAGGAAAGAAGGATCTACTCGTGCGAGAAATCGACAGGTATAAATGGGACATCATTGGTCTGTCAAAAACCCATCTTCCAGTAACTGGTGTTGAAAGGATTGGGGACACAACACTTCTTTTGTCGGGTCGTAAAGATGGAATTCATCGCCAAGGAGTAGGATTTATTCTTTCGAAGAAAGCAAAAAAATTACTTATCTCCACAGCTCAAGTCTGAACATATCATCGATATCAGGCTCAAAGGTTCGACTGAAAACCTGAGCATCATTCAGATTTATGCGCCAGATTCATCGCGTGGTGATGACGACTCAGAGGAATTTTACAACCAACTCCAAAACCTCACAGACTCCATTCCAAAAAAGACATAATTCTCGTTATTGGAGACTTCAATGCAGTAGTTGGCTCGAATTCAGACGGTAATGAAGACGTCATGGGATAATTCGGACATGGTACCAGCAACAGAAGAGGTGGATTCCTTCTGGAATACTGCCAGGACACATAGCTGGTAGCGGCCAACACTCTTTCCCAAACACAGAGAGAGACGAAAAGACACAAGGAGATCACCCGACGGAACTGCCAAAAACTGCATTGATTATGTTCTCATCCCGAAGCGCTGGTAAACTAGCATGCTAGACACAGTCACTCTTGCTGGAGGAGACTTTGACAGCGATCACGCACTAGTAATGGCATCTTCCCACCTCCGTCTGAAGTCAGCAACAAATTTCCAGACAAAGTCCCGAGATTCCGTACTAAGTTTCTGAAAGACGAGTCAACTTGCAACCGTTACCGGATGAATCTCGATATGGCTCTCAAAACTCTGTTAGAGAATTCTTCAATGAATCCAGAGGAAACAGATTTAGACGCCCTAGTTGATAAGAGAACCGAGGTCTTAATACAAATAGCCGAGATAGTCCTCCGAAGAACTAATGACTCCGAAAAACCAGGGATCACCGATGAGATCATTCAACTGTGTAAAGACAAGCGTGCTGTCGCTAATAGGTAAGACCCAGAAAGTAGAGACATTTATAAGCATCTTAAGTGACTAACAGAAAAGAAGATCACACGCGCTCTAACCTCATACATTCATGACAAATGTGACCAATGCGAACTCGACTTCGGGAAAAGCTATACCCATGCCGTGTACAAAAGAATACTAAAGCTCGAGAAACTACTAAAAATCGAGGCACAAAACTACACTAGCAAATGTACTCCTGAATAAAGACGGGACTCCCATCAACAACACAACAGGAATAAGAGAGAGATGGAAACAACATTATCATGAAAAGTTAAACCCCCCAATCAATCCTAACCCTGCCGTTTTTAGGAATTTAATCACCTCCCTATTGAAACCAAGCCCACCACCACCCAGAAGCAAGGTTAAAGCTGCCTTGAAGTCACTCAAATCAAATAAATCACCTGGACCAGATGGATTGTAGGCAGAACTCCTGAAAATCAACTCAGAAGTCGTAACAGACCTCTACCACAGAATTGCCGCAACTGCCTGCCACAAGGAATATTTCCCGAAAACGTGGTATTCCGCTACTATAATCCCTCTGCATAAGAAAGGGTCCAAAGCCGAATGTGACAATTACCATCCAATCAGCCTGACAAGCTAACCTGCCAAGTGTTGACCAAGATACTTCTAGGCAGAACAAAGGCATTGACCAGTCACATCATCCCGGAGCATCAGGCAGGTTTCTGAGCGAACCGCTCGACGATACACCAGATATTTGTGATCCGTCAAGCAATGGAAAAATACCTTGAATACGGTCAGGACCTCTATCATTGACTTCAATTGACTTGACTCAATTGTTCATTGACTCCAAACAAGCTTTCGACTTAATTTGGAGAGATGGCCTTTGGCATATACTACTGCATTCCGTCAAATATGGTATCACTTATTCGTAACATGTATGAGTGGCTTAGAAGCCAAGTACAAACAGTTGAGGGAACGACCGAAGAATTTCAAACTTCTGTTGGTGTTTTGCAAGGATGCATCCTCTCACCTCACATGTTTAATCTCTTCCTCCATTGTGTAATGTTGCATGTGGAAGCAACCAAAGGGGCAATGATAGGAGGGATCGTAATCGATAAGCTGGTATACGCATATGACATCGACATGCTCGCTGGATCCATCGCTGAACTCCAAACCAAAGCAGACAGCCTGGTAGTAGTTACAGGAACCTTCGGAATGAAAATTAACGAGAATACAACGAAAGCCATGCGCGTGTCAAGGTTCAATAGCCCAACACTACCACACATAAAGCTTAATGGAGCGGAAATAGAATGGATAGACAGCTTCATATATCTGGGGAGCCAGATCACGACCAACAATAGTCACTCGGTGGACATCAAAAGACGCCTCGCTCTGGGCCTGGCCAGCTTCAAAGCTCTGATGCCAATATGGAAGCAAAATTGAATCTCCGTGAAGCTAAAACTTTCCAGCTCCATTATCATTCCTATAGCTAAGTACGGTTGTGAAACATGGACAATCAGAGTAGATGACTCCAGACGACTCGCCACGTTTGAGACAAAGCTGCTGAGTCGAATCGCTTGCATAACATACGTAGATCGATTTTCAAACGCCGACCTACTGAAAAGACTGCAGTATAACACCCCCATCCTGAACAGGGTCCGTGTCTAACAATTCAAGTGGCTTGGCCACGTCCAGCGCATGTACAACGATCAGCTACCGAAAATTGCCTTCGAAGGTTGCATCTACAGTTCTCGCCCTCCGAAGCGCTGGAAGAAGAACTTCTCCGACTGCAACCTCCCTGGTGTTCTCAGATTGGCAAAAAAACAGAGAGCAGTATAGGCGACAAATATATTCGCTTGTAAGGAGAGAGGCTCTGAGACGAACAACAAGGCCTGATGGGACTTAAGTCAAGTAAGTCATCCAGATTTTCTATTGGGCATATGTTATTAAGAATATTTGAATAATATCATTGGAAATTTTTTTTGATTTTTGTCGGTCACAAATATAGCAGGCAAAAATTCGGATTCTTATAGAAAAAACCGAAAAGATTTAAAATATTCTTTGAATAAAGAAAAAGACTCCATTACCAAAACTTGTTAATTTTGAAATCCATAACACAATTTTTTTAAGAGGAAATTGAAGAACTAAATGCATCCGAAGATGAGCAGAAATACTCAAATAATTTTTCAAGCTTAAAACTGCCATAAATCATTATGACCAAATAAATAAGACCCAAAATGAAGAGGAACAACAATAAAACTGGAGCAGAAACTATACGAGCAAAAACGAAGAGTTGTAGATTTGACTTCCCCCGTGGCTTCTTTAGGGATTGGTGCATAAGTTAACTGATGATCTACATCTGATTTTTAAGAAATGTAGGTTATGATGGAGTCTATTTTTATTTTTGATATTATGAGAAATTAAACACATGGTTTGAAATTGTTTTCAGTAAAGTGCACATTATATCCAATTATATAGAAGGCACGAGGGGCTTCAGCTGTACTCATTTTTTTTCTGCAAGTCTTGAGATTGAGTCAGGTATTTATAGGAATTTATGCACGTATGTTGGTATTCATTTATATACTTATGGTGATTTATGGTTGTCTTACCCTTGACAAATTATTTCTTATACTGACATATATTTAATACACCCTGATACTATTCCAATGATTCGTAATTTTGAATAATGTACAAGCAGAGCCGTTCAAAACTGGGGGAGGGGCAACCTGGACATTTGAACCATGCACCGTGACTTGAGGGGCTGGGGGATTACCCACTTTGAACAAATTTTGTCTTTAATTTGGCTTTTTTATTTTATATTTGAGTCAATACATTCTTAACCATACTATGCATGACGTATGAAAACAAGAAAGGAAATAATAAATGAAAAGAGAAAAATCAAATAGGTGAAAAACGAGGATTTTGTCAGTCAGTAGCAAAATATGAAAAACAAGCAAATATTTCGACAAGGACATCCGCCAAGTCGTCCTCAGTGCTCAAAAAAATAAGAAAGAGGAAAAAGAAAAGAAAAAAACAACAACAAAATCTAACCTTCTTAAGTGAACTCCACGAGAGGAAAAAAGACACTGAATCAAACAAACAAAAACCAACTTGAAATCAATGAAAGAGAAATTACAAATTAGATTGATTAAGTATCCTTTGCCTTGCAACAGATTTCGCCTGTTTACAATTTCGGTTTTCATTAGATATGCGGACAGGTTGTCTTAAATTAGACTGGGCGAAAATATTCATAGAGTCTTTTAATATTAAGTTGTTATAAATTGGGCTTAAGGAAATGTCTCCCATGTCTCTATTTATAGCCAAATTTCTATTTATGTTTTTTTTTTATCTCAATTACCTCTGAAAGATGCAGTAGGCCATTTACGGTAGATATTAAAGTTGCCTCTTCAAAAAGAACTAAATGGTCAGGATTTTCGTATATATACTGGGCCAGAGCTGAATCAAAGTTGTCATTTTTATTTTCAAATCTCAGGGACATATCTATTGAAATTTTGTGTTCATGCAATCGTTCCCCTAATTGTTAATGGGTCCTGCCAATGTAAAATTTTCCACATGAACACGGGACTCTGTAGACACCACTACCTAGTATAGGGTCCGTTTTATCCTTTCCCGAGATGAAAAAATTTTCAACTTTTTTTTCATTTTTGAAAGAAACAAAAAGACTATGTTTTTTTTTAAATTTTTCCAAGTTTGTCGCTGAGTTTCGAGACGTATGGTAATGTAGTGAAAGTTTTTTTCTCAATTGCCAGTGTAACTGAATCCAGGGGGACGGGCTCCCTATTTTACCTTTTTTAATCGTCTATCTATTATATTTTCAATATAATACCACTTTATTCAATATACCACCAATTTAATATAAGACCTTAGACTCTAAAGATATGTCCTTAGTAATAAAATATCTAATTTCAAATCTTTATTACATCAGACTTTATCCGTTCTAGATTTTATCCAAATTTTAAATATCTCACAAAGATCTTTCCGACACGTTTTCAATTTAGCGAAAACTCGATTATCAGAAAAATTTTCAAAACTCGAATTTCAACAAACACGGATTTTCTTTCCTAGATTTTGTCCTGGTTCTTCTTTGGAAAATCTATCCTCAAAGGTTTTCACACCAAAGGAGCTAAGTATTCTATCAAAAGGACCTAAATTTGCAATGTCTCAGACAGACGTAAATATATCAGAAATTACTACGAGCGTGGAGTCCGGTATTTTTTAGCTATCATGGTGAAGTTGAAAATCCAGACCTACTAATGGGGGGAAATAGTAAAGAGTATTCTTGATTATAAGCTGTCATGGTCGCTTTCAGCACAATCAAAGGAAGAAGTTAAAATCCTCCGAAATTTGAAAAAAGATAAAAATACAGTAATTACAAGAGCGGACAAAGGAAACACAGGTGTGATTATGGATTCTGCAGATTATCAAAATAAAATAACTACCCTTTTATTGGATAAAAATACTTACATAGAAATAAAAACTGATCCCACAGATAAATACACCAAGCAGTTGAGAAAAGAATTAGAAATTTAAAAGACAATAGACTAATCACCCCTCAAATGTACAGAAAATTTTACCCCAAAGGTTGTTCAGCCCCAAAATTTTATGGTCTACCCAAAATCCATAAGAAGGATACTCCATTACGTCCTATTGTAGCATTAGTTCTCCAGCTACAGGTGTAGGAAGATTCTTAGCTACAATTTTCAAGTCTTTTCTAACAACAAAGAAATCTTATATAAAAAATTCCATAGATCTTGTTGATAAGCTGAAAAATCATAGTATAACAGAAAAAACTATTTTATCTAGTTTTGATGCAGTTTCCATGTACACTTCATGCAATGTCCATAAATGTGAACAGGCCTTACAAAGAAAATTAGAGGAAAATTCTGCTTGGCCAGATTATAAAACCTTGGAAATCTACACAATAATGACATTTGTACGTCTGCAACAAGTTCTCTTTATATTTTATGTTTCGAGAAAAAAAATTCCTTCAGGTCAAGGGCCTACCCATGGGCACTGTTTTGTCTCCTTTTTTGGCAAATTTTTACATGGATTTCATAGAACAATCCGCTTTGAATAGTTTCCCCTTAAAACACTCTCTGGTTTCGCTTCGTTGATGATATTCTTGCTGTTTGGGAACATGGTCAGGACTCTCTAAAAGATTTTTTGGTACATTTGAATTCTTTTGATTCGAATCTTCAATTCACAATAGAACTGGAAGATTCAGGAAAGCTTCCTTTCTTGGATGTTTTCATTATAAAAAATATTCCTAGCCTTGAATTTTCTATATATAGAAAACCGACCCATAATGATCAGTATCTACATTTCTCGTCAAACCACCCTCCTTGTGTAAAAAGAGGGGTAGTAATTTCTTTAGTCGACAGGGTTCTAAAAATATGTTCACGTAATCATGTAAAATCCGAGTTAGATTACGTTAAAGATATTCTATTCTACAATGGCTACCCAATCAATCTCATTGAAAATATAATAGATAGACGATTAAAAAAGATAAAATAGGAAAATAGGGAGCCCATCCCCCTTGATTCAGTTACACTGGCGATTGAGAAAAAACTTTCACTACACTACCATACGTCTCGAAACTCAGCGACAAACTAGAAAAAAAAAAAAAAAAAAAAAAAAGGACGAGTTGGCGGAGGTCTTTGTCGAAATATTTGCTTGTTTTTCATATTTTGCTACTGGCTGACGAAATCTTCGTTTTTCACCTATTTGATTTTTCTCTTTTCATTTATTATTTCCTTTCTTGTTTTCATACGTATATTTGAGTCAGGAGGGGGCGCTGCAATAAATTTTTTCAGGCAACGCCAACCATAGGAAAAGCCTTGTCTGCAAGGCTGCTGTTGAACATTTTTTTTTCAGATTGTAAGACATGAGTTTCGATTTTTTTTTCTATATTAAAAAGCTTCCTACTTAGCTTCTTAAGGCATCTTTCTATTTGATTTTTCAAGAAATTGGAGCGAGTTTTGATAATTTTAACAATTTACTCGCATTCAGAACTTTTTTTTTTAATGATTTAAACAAAAAAGGACAACATACATCAATTTAAAATATAGTTAAAAACTACCTTCACTGTTAAAGTTACAATGATTATAGTTCAAATAATACAGGTTATTGATTAGTAGTAGTAGAAAAACTTTTATTATCAAAACCATGAAATATCGTACTGATAGCACAGCAAAAGCATAGCTTGCGAGACTGTGCTAATGGAAAACAAAAAATCACGAGAAAAAAAATATTGAAGTAATCTTCATCGTCAGCGTAATAATATTGCAGTATTCTTAGGAATCATTCCAATTTCAGTAACGGCAGAGTATCCAATAAAAGAGTATCCCTTATATCTGATGTCTTAGACACACCTAGGTGCCGAAGCTTTGGACAATATGTCTTCACAGTTTCGAGCGTTTTGCTAGTCACTTCACGACAACCCTGGAAAGAAGGAGAGAAAATAAAGCTCATGATTTCAAAAAAAGAGACATAAATTCTAGGGCAATTAAAACAAAATCAACATTAATTTAAAATGCTTCTCAATGCTTTCACATAAAAAAAATTTTTTCTTTAGGCGTTCGTGTTCATCTTTTTTTTTTATCTCTCCTTTTCTTCGTGGAAAATGGAAAACAATTAAATTGTAAAATAAAATGTAAAAAAAATTAACAACAGGAATATGAAGTATTCATTAATAATTTTATAGCACATTTACTCTTTTTATTTGACAATTAATATTCAAAACTTTGTTTTTCCGTTTTTCAATGCTTTTAAAGACATGTCAATTGTTAATTGACTATTCCCATTAGTAATTCAATATTAGCGAAAATTATTGAAGAGCAAGTGCGCTGCCTAAGTAAAGAATGATGTTAGGACAATTGTAGTCTTTTCTTCTGACCAAGGCACAGCATAGAGAAGGGATTCTCATATAATCTTCGAAAGGCACTCAATCGATTGGAAATTGAAACTTCTTGTGCTCTCTTTTAAAGTGAAAGTGATTTGAGGGCAATAAGCCTCCCCCTCACGATCCCTATTTCCCCAAACATATCGAAACTAAATTTTGAGATCGCCATTTTGTTCAACATGGTTGAAAGGTCTTTAGGACTTTGGAAATTAAGTATTTGGGGCTGACAACTTTCTCCACCCCCAAAGCCCTCAGGGGCAGGGGCTATAAGTTATACTAATTGGCTATTGTTAACATATAAAATTTTTGTGGAAGAGGTGAGGGGACTAGCTCGATTGGAAATAATAAGTTCTAAAGCCCTTTTTGAAAGTTAAAGAGTCGGAGGCTAACAAGAGCCCCCTGGTCCTCTTTTTCCAAAATGTATCAAATAGACATTTTGAGGAAGCCATTATATTCAAAATAGTACAAAGATCATGTAAAAAGGCCTTCGTGGTTGATTGAAAACCCTAGAGCACGGGGGAAAGGGTTGCAAGTCATGCCCCAGGGCATATAAGATTTCTGTGAAAGGGGTGGTCGCATAAACTTTAGAAGAGGCTCATCTGATTAGAAACTAAAGGTTCTGGCTCCCTTTATAAGAGCCAAAAGTGATAAAAGACAACCAACATCCCCTTCCCCGAATTCCTCTTTTAACTAACTACATATCATGGATACTTTGAGATAGCCATCGAAAGTAAGTTCAAATAACATATAGCAGTGCCTCCAAGCACTGCTATGGATCACACCCTTGGGGGCCTGAACCCCCAAGATTTTTCCTCAATCCAATTCCGTTCTTTTTCTGTTGTTTTTTTTTTACAATGTTTTGTAGTAAACTTGTCAATTTGGTCAATTATTCGTAGCTTATTTACCCAATTAATAACCAAACAAACAAAGCTTTCCTATGAACGTAAAGAGCAAAGTTGAAACGTAAAACGAACAAAATTTATTTATCTTCATTCGGTTCAGTATATATCTGCAAAATTGACATAAAAATCTTTTGACTGCTGCTAGCTTCCCCCTATTTTACGAACATAGAAACTCGTGCTTTGATGAATCAGCTTTTCTTCGTGTTACCAGATAAACGTTCGGTAACACCGGAAGTTATAGCTATTGGTCAATTCACAATTTGACATTAGATTGAAAAGTAGCTTTGTAGCTAAAATTTCAAAATGGATAAAAAGAAACAATCTGGATACGAGTATAGAATGGATAATAGACCAAGACTGATGGCTGAATGTAGAATGGGATAGAAGGATATTTGCGGATATTTAGTAAAATATCCAGAAATCGAAAGGTAAGTTTTTACTAATAATAAACCCCCTCCCCCTCAAACAAATCCTTAATTTTAGTTTTGTTACTAATTGAATGGCCCAATAGGGCTTTCGTGTGAATAAATCTATTCATCTTAATTACATAGCTAATTTGGTTGAAATTAGAGGAATGAAACAGTTAAAGGCAATATAGGCCAAGAACAGAACCACAGGATCTGAGGGGGAGACCCCCCCCCAAGACATTTCTGGCACTCTTATTCCGTTCTTGTTTCTAACCTTTTTTAAAATAAACTTGTCAACTTAGTGCCCACCTTGAGTCACATTGGCGCCCTTGGTACAGTGGCCTGCCCAAGATTTTGCTCTTGATCTGCTAGATATTTAGACATGAAACTACCCGCACGATCAGTTTACGAATCATTTCGTTATAAGATTATAAGAAAAACCTCGGTTTCAGGGAAAATTATTCATATAATTAAACTCGGTTGTTAGTTGAAGTACTGATTCTGAGGGCAGATCTTCATCTTCAGATTGTGTTTTCTTTTTTAGTTATTTTAGCAGATTTTTTCGATTCTCTTTCTTAAAAGCACGTCGATTTAGGGTACGGTTTCCGAGAGTTATTGATAGGGGTATGAGGATGGGTCACGGGAGAGGAGACACATTATAACGGGGTTTTGGGAAATGTGTCAGATATTTAAGTTTGCCGAGTGGGACTTGGGAGAGCTAATTCACATGCTCTATCTTATTGAGTTTCCTGTCTGTAGTAAGAAACAGGATAGAATACCATCTTCCTAGGACAAAATCCTAGAGGAACGTCGTCTGTTTCATCTGAACATAATTTGAAAGTTGGAAACTATTCAGATCGATATGGTCGACGTAGACTAGCTGATTCACAAGGATCAATTATCTCAAGCTCTATCGTTCCTACAAGACAACTTGGGAGACTGTTCATATTTTTTTTATTGCCCTTGTCTCCCTCTTTTTCGTCATTGACTACCCCGATATTACCCCCATATTTTTATTATTATTAACCCTAGAGCTTCTTCGATAGAAGCACATTTTTTGGGACCCATCTGCAAAAAAGAAGTGATCGCCTGCAACGAAACATGTGAAAAATTTTAGGTCTGCGAAACGCCAGACGTTCCCGGTTGGGAGCACTTTTGGTTAACTGAAACTGCATACTCTATTTGCAGATTTTTTGGTGCAATTATTTCATAGATTCAAGAGTGGTGATTATAGAAGAATAAAACGCTGAAACAAGAGGTTTCAACCACTTGCATTCCCTGGTACTCCATTAGAACCCGAGAGCTTTCAAAAACATACTTTTTCCTATATTAAAAAAAAAAAAATCCAGAGAACGAAACTAAATCCCGGCCCGAAAAAAATTGAGAACTTTTGTGATTCTTATCAAGGAGGCACACTCGTGCCTCTATAAAGAGGCGAACCACGACAATGTTAAGCGATCTTCGGTTCCAGTGGTCGCAGAGGGATGGGGAGGGATGCATTTCGTAGCCCGAGCTCCAACTAAGAAACCTGCCAAATTTCATCCCCCTCCAACTTTTCCTTCATGGGGAAAATCTGGCCG
The DNA here is from genome assembly GCF_032884065.1 of Artemia franciscana. NCBI lineage: Eukaryota > Metazoa > Arthropoda > Branchiopoda > Anostraca > Artemiidae > Artemia > Artemia franciscana. Next base: position 10,164,784 of record NC_088882.1, read on the forward strand.
AAAGTTTCGACCCGTCAACCCCAGCCCCCCTTTAACGTTGTCCGATCGGGCTGAAATTCACAAGTTAAGGTCCCCTACGGCCCAGGAGCTTATCCGCGAAATTTCAGCTCGATTTGATAACTCCTTCCCTGTTTTCCAGAAACCACGCATTAGCTACTTAATTAACCCATTTCTCCATAAGAGCCCATGTTAATTTGAAATTTTTAAAAGTTATATTTACACACATGCAAGTGGTTAGCTCAGTCGGTAGAGCGTGGGACTTTTAATCCTCGGGTCAAGGGTTTAAGTCCCTTACGGGCGGTTTTTTTTCACAAGATCAAAATAAAAGTGTATAATTTTGATAACACCTGGACAGCTTATCATTTGAGAGATAACAGAATATTAGCTTCTTATGAGCAAAAGAAACATTTCGGTCATTCTATCTATTTTTTTTCTATTTTATACAATGATTTAAAAGCGCGGGGGGGGGGGGTCGGCAGCCACCCAACTTCCTCTCCTAATTCCTGTACGAGGAGTACAGGAATTATTAAATTACATCCACCATGGATTGTAGAAAAACGTACAGAAATAATATGAAAAAAACTTCGTTTTTCTTAAGAGTTAAAGAGGCTGCGTCCCAAAGTCAAACCTTAAAACGTACAGGAATTAGGAGAGGCAGTTGGGGGGCGGCCGCCCCCCAAACCCCCCGCTTTTAAAGACTCTTTTGTACAGGTTTTTTGTTGTGGGGGGACTTCATTGTTACTAATTACTAGTTTCAGCGCAATGGTTCTCCTGTCCTCTTGTGTTTAACATTTTTCAGTTATTCCATTATTCATTCATTTCAATTTTTTATTAATTAAAAGAGGGACTTTCCGAAGCCAAGAGCGGGGGGTTAGGGGGGTGGCAGCCCCCCACAACAAAAAACCTGTACAAAAGAGTCTTTAAAAGCGGGGGGTTTGGGGGGCGGCAGCCCCCAACTGCCTCTCCTAATTCCTGTACGTTTTAAGGTTCGACTTTGGGACGCAGCCTCTTTAACTCTTTAAGAAAACGAAGTTTTTTTCATATGACAGTTTAAGGGACGCTTAAAATTTGCCCTAGCTGCTACCGTGTTAGTCATAAAAAATTTAAAGTAAGGTGTTCCCAGTTGGGAACGTTGGGCGCTAATGAGTTAAGATAGAAATTATTAATACACGTGTAAAAACAGAATTTTGACAGTGTTTCGACAAAACAACTTATATTGGCAGAACATCCAAGACCATCCATTTCTGAAGTGAACAACATCATCATAAGAAAATGCTCTATCACGACTTAGGGCGCATTTTTGAGAATATTTTTCTTATTTTTTACTGCTTAACAGGAAATTTTACAAAGAAAAAAAATGACCTAACTGGTAGTAACGAAATGAATACTCAGAATTGTTAATTTAGTACTTGATTGAGCACTGGAGGTCAATATACTGATCAGAAAGAATTAATGAAACCCTATAAATTTGTTGGGTTAATTCTGAAAGATTAGAAAAATGAGGTATTTTTAACTTACGAGTTAAGAAGGAAACATGTTTGAGAAGGAAGCATGATAAGAATACAATATGCATAACAATTGTAGCAAACAGATTTCGCATGGAACTCCCTATATCCCCCCCCCCTTAATGTGTAAATATACAGTCGAAATTATATATTTCCCCTCTATTTTCCCAATGCGTCTCTCTTGTTTCATACCTTGTACTTATTAATTGAATTAACTGTTTAAAAGAAGAACCGGAAAACAAGTGATGGGTGACAGAATGCATTGGTTTTACATAATTTGGACTATATATTTGCTTTTTAGGGGAAGGTGGGTTGGCGGTAAAGTATAGGGGGGATCCATGCAAAAGGTGTTAGCTACAGCTATTGTGCGTATTATGAAATGTTTTCTTAACATGTTTCCTTCTCTAGGCTTATACCCCTAAGCTGTAACTATTGCTGACGAAATTGGAATTCCCTAAGAAGCAAAGTCCTGCGGATGTAACTGTTCCAGTCATCTATGCAGTCAGCACAGTAAAGGGAAAATATTTTTACACTGTGACAGTCATCAATGATGATTTTACATTCATGAACTTAGCTATTGACTTTTAATTAGTTCCCATGTCCTTTGGGCACAGACAACGCGGACCCAGGTTATTGCTCACCTGTTTCAAAGGCCGCCTTTTCAAATGCGCAATTTAAATACGTATTTAAAACGTTTTCCATGAATTTGATGAGCAGGTCATTCAAAGAATATATGTCAAAAGATAAGGATAAAATTGTAACTGAAATGTATGAAAAAATTCCTACCTATAAAGAACGGTATCGACAATTCAAAAGGGCAAGGTAATCATTTTTGATATTATTCTAAAGTCGGGTGTTGAATAATTCGATAGCCTTGCATACTCAAAGCACTGCAGGTACATACACAGGCTCTTGGTTCGTTTTTATGGCACTGGGTATTAACCAAGTGACATATAGCAATCGCCAATTCTGTCGGTCTGTCTGTCGGTCCCGGTTTTGCAACTTTAGGCACTTTCAGGTAAGCTAGGAGGATGAAATTTGGCAGGCGTATCAGGGACGGGACCAGCTTAAATTAAAAATAGTCATTTTCCCAATTTGACCATCTGGAGGGGGGAGTGGGGGGCCGGTTAATTCGGAGAAAATAGAAAAATTGAAGTATTGTTAACTTACGAACTGTTGATCAGATCTTAATGAAATTTGATGTTTGGAAGGATATTATGTCTAGGAGGTGTTATTTTAAATCCCGAACGGATCTGGTGACATTGGGGGGGATATGGGAGGGGGAAACCTAGCATCTTGGAAAACACTTATGAGTGGAGGGATCGGGATGAAACTTGGTGGGAAAAATAAGCACAAGTCCTAGATACATGATTGACATAACCGGAACGGATCCACTCTCTTTGGGGTGGTTGAGGGGGGGGGGGGTAATTCTGGAAAATGAAAAAAATGAGGTATTTTTAACTTACGAATGGGTGATCGGATCTCGATGAAATTTGATATTTAGAAGGATATGGTGTCTTAGAGCTCTTATTTTAAATCCAGAACAGATCTGGTGACATTGGGGGGGGGGGGGGAGTTGGGAGGGGAAAACCTAAAACTTGGAAAACACTTAGAGTGGAGGGATCGAGACGAAACTTGGTGGGAATATTAAGCACAAGTCCTAGATACAAGATTGACATAACCGGAACGGATCCGCTCTCTTAGCGGTAGATGGGGGAGGGATTAATTCTGAAAAATTATAAAAAATGAGGTATTTTTAACTTACGAACGGGTGATCGGATCTCAATGAAATTTGATATTTAGAAGGATATCGTGTCTCAAAGCTCTCATTTTAAATCCTGAAAGGATCTGGTGACACTGGGGGAAGTTTGGGGTGGGGAACCTAAAATCATGGAAAACGCTTAGATTGGAGGGATCGGGAAGAAGTTTGGTGGGAAAAATAAGAGCAGAAGTCTTAAATACGTGATTTACATAATTTGAACGGATCCGCTCTATTGGGGAGGGGGGGCTAATTCTGAAAAATAAGAAAAAATGTTTTTAACTTACAAAGGAGTGATAAGATATTCATGAAACTTCATATTTAGAAGGACCTCGTAACTCAGATCTCTTATTTTAAATCTCAACCGGATCAAGCGTAATTGGGGGGGGGGCAGTTGGGGGGACCGGAAATCTTGGAAAATACTTAAAGCGGTGAGATAAGGATAAAACTGGATGGGAAGAATAGAAACCTGTCTAAGATACGTGACTGACATAACTGGAGTGGATCTGCTCTCTTTAGTGGAATTGGGGGGGGGGTAATTTTGAAAATTGAGGTATTTTTAACCTACGAAAGGGTGACCAGATCTTAATGAAATTTGATATTTAGAAGGATCTTGTGCTTTAAAGTTCTAATTTTAAATTCCTACCAGATCCTGTGACATTGGGGGGAGTTGGAGGGGGAAACTGGAATTCTTGGAAAGCATGAAAATTGGGGTATTTTAATCTTACGAATAGATGATCGGATCTTAATGAAATATGATTTTTAGAAGGAATTCATGTCTCAGAGCTCTTATTTCCAATCCCAACCAGATCTTTTGACATTGGGGGGAGTTGGAGGGAGAAATCTTGGAAAAACACTTGGAGTGGAGGAATCGGGATGAAGCTTGGTGGATAGAATAAACAAATGTCCTTGATACGTGATTGACAGAATCGTACTGGATTCCCTCTCTTTGGGGGAGCTGGGGGAGGGGTTCAGTGATTTGGCGAGTTTGGTGCTTCTGGACGTGCTAGGACGATTAAAATTGGTAGGCGTGTCAGGGAGCTGCACAATTTGACTTGATAAAGTCGTTTTCCCAGATTTGACCATCTGGGGCTAAAGGAAGAGGAAAAATTAGAAAAAATTAGGTATTTATAACTTACGAGTGGGTGATCGGATCTTAATGAATTTTGATATTTAGAAGGACATCGTGACTCAGAGCTCTTATTTTAAATCCTGACCGGCATTAAGCCTCTTATTTTCCTTTTTTAATCAATCTATTGATTCATAGAATTTTCATAGAAAAAATATGATATCAGGTTGATATTTATATTTAAGAATTTTTTTTAGTAATATTAATACTGAAAAACTTTGAATGGATGGATACGGAGAGCACCACTCGATTAAACATATAACCAATCTTTAAAAAAAATCCACTTCCAAAGTACTTCATTACAGGGCAAAAATTCCTGCAAAGATTTCAATCTGAATGATTTGAGAACTAAAGTGGGACAGTTGCATCTTCTATGTCTTCACTACTCTCACATCCAACATTTAATTGGAAAGTTAGACATGGTGTGCCATCTATGAATCAAATATGTATTAGGCTTTTCAAGCTTAATGAGAGACTGATCCGTGGCTCATTAAAGACAGTGAAGACGAAAAAGACACGCGTTACATTTCAGTTTTATGGAAGACAAAATAGTGCACCTCCAACATAAAGAGAAAGAGTAATGAATGACGGTAATGAATGAAGTTGAAATTTCCAGAAAATGTTAAAAGGAATTTTGAACTAAATATGAAAATACTTTGTGAACCCGGTTGTCAAAAGAATGTATCTGAAACCTTCCAAATGATCTGGATAGTTTCGTTTCTGTTTATAAAGGTGTACGTTAAAGTCCTATCATTTCGCCAAATCATTTAGCAATGGCGTCTTAGGTGCTCAATCAAATGTGTATCCCCATGCAAAGAAGCAGCAACATACGTGACACTTGTCAGTTATGAGCAGGATATCTTTAATCTTAGTAGGATGATACAACGTATAACGGAAAACTATAAGTTTATTCGAAAATGAAGGTAATAAACTGGGTAACTGAGTTTGACTGTGAAAAATCTGATCTTCTTCCTTTAAAAAGGAGCAATTCGGGTCCACTTCGTTGGTCCACCTGGGGCGTGTCCAAGATAGGGCATTTCTTTCATAAAACCAGTACAACAACTTCTTTACCTTGGTCTTTTAATTGGACGAGGACTAAAATAGACCTGTTTACATCTATTTCTCATCTTGCAAGTAAGCGTTGTCTGTCTTAAGCCTCAATTGTTCGAAATAAAAAAAAATTCAACAAAATAATCCTTGCTAAATAGTATAATTCAACAAAATTACCGTATTTTCTATATTTAGCATCATTTAAGAAGATTTTTACACAAAATGGATAAAGGTAAAATCTGTTCAGTATATTTCAAGTATAAAAAATATTTGCTTCATTTACCCCCTTGGACCCACAAATTTATAAATTCATAAGTTTTAAATTAGTGGATTGTGAAACATACCCACGTGTGTTTTGGAACATAATCACAAAATCAGTATCATCTGTTGCATACCCTTTTTATATAGTGATGTTTAAAGTGTTATGTATGTAACAGTTGTTCAGATTTTAATACGTGATCTTCATCAATGGCTTGACAAGCGTTACGATGTCTTTTTTTGTTATTCTCCTTTTTATGTCTTTTTCTCTATTGGGTACTCTGTCTGTGTTCTCTTTAACAGAATAAAGGTAATAAAAAGTAAATAAACAAAGGTTTTAAATAAGTAAAAGCTATATATAAAATAATGCAGCAATGTCGAAGATACAATATATTGAAAAAAACCCTGAAAAATGGGAACAACCAACTAAAAAGTACCTTTAAGTTGAGGACACGTAGTCTTTTTAATTCTGGAAGGAGTATAGACAAACCTAAGTCAGTAACTTCGTAGCAACCACTCAAATTCAATTCTTCTATAGATCGCTTGAATGATTCTGGTTGAGCTGCAAGGTTCAGAAGACCACAGTCAGTAATCTAGAATTAGAAGAAAATTCGAAAAATTCAAACATCATAATTGAATTTACATCTAAAACCGGTCCAAATTAAATTGCAGAAAAATGAAAAGTACTTGTAAGAGTAGATCAAAGAAATATGGTGGTTGCAAAGCTACAGGTAAATAACTGAACATAGTAAAAGTATTTATTTTGAAAACAGGAAGGTAAATAGCAATTTTAGAAAACTTGAACTAAACCCCTATATAGGGAAGATGAATCACAAGTAAAGATATATCATAAGTAAATTGCTTAGAATGATGATGCCATTGTGACTAAAAATTCTGTGATAAAGCTTTAAGAGAAAAACAGCCTCGCTTTAGGAAGAGGATGGGTCGGCCAAATGTCAACTTTATATTAATGACTGAGAAGTGTCTGTGTTATCAAACCTCTTTAGTCCTCAGTTTTTTGTTTTTTTTTATTATTAACAAGCGTGTAATTCAGCCAGCAGAAGATCCTTAAAGAAGATTCTATCCCTGTATGGTGTACCAAATATAAACATTAAAGTGACAAGTGCTAAACTGATAAGTGATATGTCCAAAAATAAAATTGCAAAGGTTAATTTATGGCACTGGGTTAGTGGCTAGTTTTGAATTGAACAGGAGCTGAGCAACAATGCGTTCTATCCCCATTTATATACGTAATTTTGATGAACTTTATTCTAAAGAACAGAGCAAAAGCTATAGAGAAGCAGGGAACTAAATGGAAAAGTTGATCTCTCCTAGACTTAAATTATATTAAGGATTTGAGCGGTATAGATGAATGTTAAGCAAAATAATAAATTTTTGGAGGTTTTGAGAGTATATGTAATCAATATGTATGCATTATGTATCTACGCAAAGAGAGAGAATTACAAACCAGAGAGCAGTCTTCTAAGGAAAGTTTCTTTAAAGAACAGGACGCAAATGCTGACTCCAAAGATGCGTCAGTCACTTCGTTGCAATAAAGGTCTAACTCAGTCAGCCCTGCAAAGAGAAAAGAAATGGATTAAAAAAAAAGGATAAAAACACACCAACAAAGAGAGTCATACAAAAACAACTAAAGCTATAAAAAATTCTGTAAATTATTTTTTTTTAGTTGGAAAAATTGCCTAAAATAATGTAGAGTAAATTGTAATTTGAAAAAAAAAGTTCAGGCGATGTTCCAGCACTTCAGATAAGAAAATAGAGGGACCCTGCTGCTTCAACACAATATATCACCCTCGAAATTTAGATATCTTTACAGTTAACCCAACAAGTTCTTCTTTTCTTCGACAAATCTTTTCTTCCAATCTCTTTCTTCGCTCTTTTGCTAGTTCGAATTTTGTCCTAATTCTTTAAGAACAACTCCTGTAAGACAAGGGTCACTCAATTAGTGCAACGAGAAGCTTCTTTAAAAGAACTAAAAATTTTAGCGTGAAGAGCGATGTATTGAAAAAGGGGCAAACCTCCTTAAATACGTACAAATTTCTTTTCATTTTCGGTTTTGATATTTTCCCTTTAAGTAGAAAGCTTGTTTTTTTGTTGTTTTTTTTTGGCAAAAAAACAAACAAAGTCCAGACTATGTGAAAAAGTAAACTTACTCACACAGAAAAAGGATATAATCTTTTATCTGTAGATTTGGTACAAAAACAAGCTAACTTTTTGGCTAACCGATTGGGCGAAAAGGCAAAACCCTGATTACGCGCAAAAAGTATATATGTCCAAACGAAAAAAATTAAGCTAAGCCCAGACTTGGGAGAAAAAAAAAACAACAACAAAAATCAAAGGAGTAGCACCACAAAAACCAGTTAAAAAAACAAGAACTGTCTTGACTTGGTATATAAAGCACAGCCAGTCAGCTATAATGGACTAAAAAGTAAACATTCGGTATAAATCCAAGCTATTACTCAAGGTAAAAACAAATTATATCCAATGTGAAGAGTTTCAATTACGCAGTGATCAGCATAGGCCTCAGCGTAAAAAAAAATTAATTAAAGCTTCAGTTCTGACTTGGCCAAAAAGGGGCTAAGTCTAAGCTATAGACAGATTTGATGCCTTACGATTCACCCAGTAACTCACGGAGAAGTTAGGAAAGTTTGGGCATAAATGTACACCCTCTTATGCTTCTGATACGCTCACATCACTAAAGCAAAGATCATCCATCCCTCCTCCAGGATGGCTAATATGTAACTATACACAAATGCTCATGATTGTATCAAACCTCAAATGAATAACCGTAGTAAATGAAGCATTCCAATAAATTTTTATATTAATTTCATTAATTCTTAGGGTTTCTCTTTAGCAATAAATGCGTCATCACGGGGCATTAATGTCTTGGAAACTAGAAAGCTCAATATTTAGTTCTTACACATTTTTAAATCGACTGAGTGGCTAATAAATTCATCGAAAAAAAAAGTATCACTCAATTCCGCCTTTGAACATTAAAAACTGTTATTAAACAATCTTTTCTCCTATCTAACGTCAAGTCCTTTTGAAATTTACACTTATAATAAAAAGTAGAAAAAGATAAACTTCTTTAATAGTATTATTAGTATAAGATGTTGTAGTATGGAAAAGGTATTTGATTTACTGGATTTTGTTCTGTTTGATGCATTTATAATATTTACTGGTGTTTTTTACAAACAAATTATAGGGATTCCTAAGGATGGTAATGCCAGTCCATTTAGAACTGACTTGTTTTTAATCCAACTAGAATATGTTTGGATGAGATATGTTAAAGATTATTTGGATTTAAACTGTGATGAGATTATTAGGATATCAAAGAACTATTTACCCAATCGAATCAATTCTGGAACCCAGTCACCTGACATGATGTCAAAAAAAGTACTTATCAGATTAGAATATAAAAATTTCTGATGAATTAGTTTTTAAGATATATAATAGTGCGGATGATTTCGATTTTGAAACGATTAATTTACCGTTCCCAGAAATTGATATACATTAAAAAATCGCATTCTCAGCCATATTACACACAATTACTTAGGTCTGCAAGAATATGATTGCTAGTGATCACTTGAAAATAACTCATTAGATGTAACATGCTTTCACATTTAAGTTTACGACTGCTTATTAGAAAGGCTTTTGACGGTGACTCAGTAAAATGCTGATCTCTGAACAGGGGATCATGTCAATCATAGAGGCAGTTATTAGGCCTTTAACAAAAAAAAGGCAACTTAAAAAATCATCAGGAAATTCTTTACAGACAGTAGAATTCAATTCAGTGGATATTTCGTCCCTATGTACAAAGGCCGTCTTCAGCACAAAACCAGAAAAAATAATATATAAATATATAAGAACTTACATTAAAATGTGAAAATTAAAACTTAAAATAAAAAAAAACTTACTATTATCTCCAAATTTCGATAAAATATCTTTTCAGGAGAGCACAGCTAAAAAGGCGGTGGAAATAGGGTTACTGTCCTCCAAACGCTTTCGACTCTTAAAATGGGAACTAAAACTTCATTAATTTCCATTTAAATAAGCCCTCTTTGAAGTTTCGTTGGCAATTCCTTCCATACATACTAGCCTAGGGAAAAAAATATAGCATATTTACCCCTCTTTTCACAGCCTTACCCCTCTTTTCATTGGCGGCACTATTGCAATGCATATGATGCTTAGATTTTCTTTCCTGGCATTGGAATCCCTAGATTTAAAGATATAGGTTTTAAGCCCAGCTTCTTTGGGGTCCTAAATTAAATCAATACTGGTAGATTATGGTTTTCCTTTCAATAAGTCGAATGTTCTAAACACCAAGTGGTTTTGAAACTTTCTTTAATACTGATCGCGCAGAAAAACTTGTTTTTGTGGACCTCTTTCACGTCCGTTTCCGCAGAAACCATCTTTTATCAATTTGTTCCAGAGCCCCCTTGACTCAGAAACTTATGATTTAAGTTTTACAAAAATTAAAAAAGGGATTTCGGCCCAGTTCTTTCGCACGAAATAGATAGAAAGTTTTGCCTGATGTTCAATAGGACTAGTTTGTTCAAAAGAAGCTTGGTTCTAAGTTATACACTGATTAGAGAAAAAATTTGTTTTAACCTTTTATGGGCCTTCATAAAATTATTCCTGCCTTAATAAAATATGATCTACTTGTGGGCTAAAGAACAATCCTTGAAAGTTTCAAGCCAATCAAAATTAAACTTAGCGGTCTTTTTCGATGAAATCATTTGTCTTTTAACAATGGAAAAATGTAGAATTTACAGTCCTTGCTCATGGGGCTGTGCGAGTTACGTCATCCTTGAAGCCCCATATATTCGATCTATTAACTATTGTGAGAAAAACAAATATCGGTAAATTTTGGCAAAATGCAACGGGTAGCACAGGGGTGAAAAGGACAGGGAACTCAGCTGCCAAGGGATGCTAAAAGTTTCAATTCAAATCAAACATACCCGCTGCACATGTTTCTACAGCAATCTTTTCAATACGATATGTCCAGAACAAACTGTAATTAGCACTTGGCTCTTTTTTGAGTCATTGCCTATGCTTTGACTTTAACTGATAAGATAATTGTTTGTAGCTCTTATCTCTTTTCCTAATTTAGATAGATGATCATTAAAAAAAACAATAGCTTCATTGGTCGGGGTATAAGGCAATCGACGTGACTTTACCGTGAATGTTGCTTCGACAAGACAGACAAAAAACCTGCATATGATCTGCACTCACTTTCGCTAAACTACAGTAAAAAATGAATATACGTACTTTTCAAATGGCGAAGCGGAGGTCTGGACGCGTCAATTTCCATATTTTTGATTCCGGTTAAGGCATCGTCACTTAAATTACAGTTTTGCACTCTAAGAACAACCAAATTGATCAAATTAGTAGTTATTTCACTAAACAAGTTTTCATCCAAAGGACAACACGATAAACAAAGAAATGTCAATCTCAGGAGTCGTGAGGCAACAAATCGGAGGCAAATCTTGGCAATGTTAAGAGTGGGTTTGGAGAGGTCACATTGGAGACATTGGAGGTCTATGTCTAAATGTGTCAACTGTATATCCCGTGGTTTGTCTAACAATCTTTGTAAAATTGTTGGCTCTCGAAAATTGCTGAAATCATGTAAATCAAGATCTTTTATTATAAGAGTTCTAAGTTCCTTGAAGTACATTAAAGACTCTAGCCAACAAGTTAAGACTCTCTTTGATAAAAAATCATAGAAATGGAACGTTACTAATTTTTCCAGGTGATGACAGAGCAAGTCGAAATGTTCAGCAGAAATAGCACAGAGGTTAATAAATAGATGGACTATTTCGGTTTGGTGAGTAGCGATTGCGTTGATTACAGCGCCACCAACAGTTCCGTATGTTGTTAGTAGGTTCAATGATGTTAGTCGCAAATCTGGTACTTTTAACAAACAAACCAATTGATCATCGCTCATACAGTATGGATCAACACTAATTGAAACGATGGTGGCAAATTTCGGTTCAACTATACGTCGTACTATGTTGTATTCGGGTCTAGGTAGCATTTGACTATCTAGGTCATATTCAGGTATGTTATTATCCGTCAAAGACAAAGAAAGGTGAACTAGGTTTGTCATGAAATTGGTCAATTTTATTAGTGATTTACCAGTGGAATAAGGACCATACTCATTTTTAGTATCCTTTATTTCTAGATGAGTTACGCTTACCAAGTTTATTAAATCACAATCTGAATCCGTGTCACAATCAGCACAATCACAACAATCCACAGTGAGGCTCACTAAGGAAATACAGGAACAAAGGAAACTCTCAATTTGTCTTTCAGTTATTTTACACTTGTAGAACCTTAGATGATTTACGTGATCTGAAAAAAGCTTCCAACAATCCAATACTTGTTCCCATTCTGTTTCTGTAGTATCCAGACCAAAGTGCTACACACAGAGAAAAAATTAGACAAGATAGGACACTGAAGATGAAAAACATCTAACAGAGAAGGTTCAATTCAAAACAGTCCGAACAAATCACGGTTAGCAAAAATTTACCATAACATAGAAAACTCAATTTTGCTTCCATTTATTTTAGACTAGTTGAATCTAAAATGATTGACCTGACATTATAAAACCTTTCAGGTTTTATATATCACAGCAATGTTTATATATATATATCACAGCAATTGGACAGTGCCTGATTTCGGACATCCATTAAAAAAAAATTACCATTATTTGGGAATAAAATCATAAAGTCATTTTTTTCTACATTTAAACCTAATAAATGTTACCCTAGCAGCCTTGCATATTTAAATAGCCGTATTTAGCAACATTCTTCAAGTCACATTCGTGTTATTTTTTATTTATTTATATAAGTACCGAATACCATTAAAAAAGAGGTTTGTAACACTTTGATTAACTAAGCACTGGATCATAAGAGCAGACACATTCAGTCACTTTTACAATCATTGGGACTGTCCTTGACAGGATTTGCTTGCAAATCTAACTCCTCTCATTCAGACTTGGATCCTAATTCAGGTGACTGTGCCTGTTCCAAAGCATTTCAATTTCTACCTCCACCCTGCCATCATCTCTCCCTTAGAGCTAATTCTGTATTTATCTGATTCTTTCAAAACAACTGCTGAAAAACAAGGGCCGTTGAACTAGAATAAGAATTTAATATAGCCACTGTAGTCAGTAACATTTTATTCAGTAGAAATTCACTGAAATATAGGTTAGACCATAGAAAAGGGCACTGGAACTTTCAATTTCCAAATGACTGAGCACCCCCACCCACCCCAAAGCTTATTCGACCACCCCTTCCACATGAAGCACCTCTGGGAAAAAATAAGTGAACGAATATTAATCCATTAAACCCTTATGGGTCTTTACTATAGGCAATGCTATACGGTTGCTACTGACTTAAACAGAATAGTAGAAATTTCCATTTCTATTCTAATGAAAATCCGGAATTATCCAAGGGGAAAATAGGGGGGGGGAATTTTCTGCAGAGGAGGAGAGAATATTCCGTGGGGATGTTTTCCGGGGGTAGAGTGGTAAACGCCAGCTCTTGGGGAAAAGACGGCATGAATACAATATCTCTCTGAGATGTGTAACTTAAAATAAAAATGAGGATATTGATCCTGCTTAGGCCCTTCACATTGTTGAAAATCTAGATCATGTAGCTCCTTTTGATGAGGTAACTTTAATATTTGAACCAAATGGCATCCCACAATTTTTTCAGAGGGCAATTGAAATAAAAAAAAATCCATAAATAGAGACTTTGCTTTTAAAAGAGATACTGGAGATATTCCTATAAACCCAATTTACAACAACTTAAAATAAAGGATTTAAATAAAAATTTTCTTCAGTTTAAATTGAAATCATCTGACCACACTCTTAGAGAATTAAGTCAATCGCTAAGCAGAAAATGTTTTCCCAATCTAATTGGTGAATAGGCTTTCACTTAGTCGCACTTGGTTTTTTGGTTTGTTGATTCAGTCTTTCTTTCGCTCAGTTAGAGTTAAGTCAAAGTGTTAGTTCTCTTTCTTTTTTTTTGCACTGGAGACGGCTGGGCGGAAATCCCTAACGATATCCCTGCCTCAATATATGTCAGAAACCGCTAAAATACCGGTGAAAAACATAAATTACGTAAATTACCAATTTTTACAAGGACCAAATTTATAAGTTACAACACTAAATCAAATACAGAAGATTTTCACGTGCTAGGGATTTACCATTTACACCCTTTATGCTCCTAAAAAACACCTTAGCTGGCCATCTTTAGATTTTAGTAAGACACTGAGTCAAAATAAAAAATTTAATAGTGTGCTAACGAAGCGTAAGCAAGGAGCGATGCGGCTCAATAGTAACCGAAACTGTAAGAAACAGAGTTTTGGTAACAATACATACGTCAAAAGAATCATATTTTGATGCTTATTTAGACTATATCAAATTAATAAGCTTAATGATACCTATCAAAAGTTGAAAGCCTAAAAAAAATTTGCCCAACTGTTGACAGAGATGGTGAAACACCCTCAAAAGATCAAGTGATCATAATGAAAATCACACCATCACATTCAGCATATCAGAGAACCAAGCTGAAGAGATTTAAAGGCCCTATATAAAAAAACGAAATTTTGGCATTCTTTTGCCAGAAGCAAGATCAAGGATGCATGTTTATTTTTCTTTTTTTTTCCAAGATTAATCGCATCGAATCAGTTATCTACTCTTAGAAAATCAGGAGAGGGCTCATTTGATCCGGAATCAAAAATTCTATTGCCCTTTTTAAATAACGAAATATATTGAAAGGCAGCTAGCCCACTCCCACGCCAATTTTTCACACAGTATTCTGATCAAAATTATTATATAGTCGTTTTGTTCACAAAAGTCGAACAATCTAATAACTATGTATTTGAGGATGACTTGACCCCCAAAGTCCCCAGGAGAAGGGACGAAAGTTGTTGATTATTGTCTACATATATTATTGGTTAGTATGTAGGTCCTTTTAGGGGGGGGGGGCTGAATATCCCGGCATTATTAAATACGATCAGAAATGAAACAAAAAACACAAAATTTCCAACTGTAAGTAAAGAACAGCATGATAATTTAAAAAGAAAAGAAATTATTGCGACTATGAAGATTGTTACCCTTCCTCAATACCTCACTCTTTACGCAGATATTTTTTTGAATTTTTAAAAAAAGCTTATTATTGAATTGAATTGAATTTATTTATAACTCGTTATAATACATATTGAAAAACGGAGTGTAATGTGAGTAAAAGAAAGCAGGAAAAGGAAAATGACCTGAAAAACTAAACAACAATTCACCTTACTTAAAAACAATTAAAACATACAAAAGCAAAGGCGAAACATTCATTGAATCAAAATAGAGCTCATGGGTGCCGACCAATTCTACTATTATAATCTTCTATGCTTTGCTTATATGACAGAACCACATCCGATTTTTCTCTATTGAATGTAAGGTTAGTCTTAGTATATTCTTTACTTAAAATAGCCAAATTTCTTAAAATAGCCAAATTTCTTAAAATAGCCAAATTTCTTTCGAACGACTGTGGTGTTCGACTGGGTTAAAAATATCATAAACGATAAGCGAAACATCAATCCCTTTTAAAATACACGAAGGACCTGCGCTGGATTGGGCGTTCAGGATACAGTTACTGAAGGCAACTGGAGAGGTAAGGGCACTCTGTCTGACACCTCGACGGACTGACATAGCGAAACGTGTTATGGTCCCACCAGGTAGCCTGATAGATGGTTATACATATCATACAAAGCTTTTTGACAGAGAGGGGAAACACCCTCAAAAGATCAAGTGACCTTAATGAAAATCACACCATCACATTCAGCATATCAGAGAACCAAGCTTAACAGGTTTAAAGCTCCTATATATAAAACAAAATTTTGGCATTCTTTTGCCAGAAGCAAGATCATGGATGGATGTTTATTTTTTAGTTTTTTCCCAAGAGTGGTCGTATTGAATCAGTTATCTACTCTTAGAAAATCGGGAGAGGGCTCGTTTGATCCGGAATCAAAAATTCTATTGCCCTTTTTAAATAACGAAATATATTGAAAGGCAGCTAGCCCACTCCCACGCCAATTTTTCACACAGTATTCTGATCAAAATTATTATATAGTCGTTTTGTTCACAAAAGTCGAAAAATCTAATAACTATGTATTTGAGGATGACTTGACCCCCAAAGCACCCGGGGGAAGGGACACAAGTTGTTGATTATTGTCTACATATATTATTGGCTATTATGAAGTATGCAGGTCCTTTTAGAGGGGAGGGGGGGGGGGGGGGTTTGAACTGCCTGGCACTATTAAATACGATCAGAAATGAAACAAAAACACAAAATTTTCAACTGTAAGTAAAGAAAAATATGATGATTTAAAACGAACAGAAATTACTGCGACTGTCAAAGTTTGCTACCCCTTTTCAATACCTCACTCTTTACGCAGAAGTTTTTTGAATTTCTAAAAAAGCTTATTATTCTATTTAAAAGGCACTTGTGTTTTTGAGTCATTCTTAAATGATTGGAACAAAAAGTCAAACTTTAAGAGTAAAACTGAGGTATTGTAGAGGGGGCAACCCCTAAAATTCGTAATGATTTCTGTTCGTTCTAAGTTTTAATGTCACTCGTTACTTTAATTTAAAAAAACTCATTTTTTCTAGTTTAAATATTAGTAAAGATCATATTTAGCCACAATCCGTCGCAATTTTCTAAACACACTGTTGAGAGATGATCATAAAGTTAACAATATTAAAGTTTAAGAAATACAAAATGACTATGAATCTACCTATATAATTGACTGCATCCCCAACTTTACAAAATACCTGTCGAAAAACAGGTCTTTTGATTTATATTGATTATACATAAGATGCAAAACCCACTACATAAAAAAAAGCTTGCAAAGGATGACCTCTACAATTTATTAATTTAAAAACAAAAGGATTTTGAGAAAAAAGGGTGGGGGAGGAGGCCAAGTTGCCCTCCAATTTTTTGGTTACTTAAAAAGGCAACTAGAACTTTTAGTTTTTAACAAACGTTTTTACTACTGAAAAATATACGTAACTTAGGAATCAACTCACGTAACGAACTTCTATATTCGTATATTTTTATTTTGTATAACAGGGGGTGTGTCCCCTCGTTAATACCTCGTTCTTTACACTAAAGCTTAAATTTTGTCCCAATTCTTTAAGAATGACCCCTGAATTAGAAGGCCGTAGAATAAATAATTGAAATTACAAAAAATACTTTACCACAAAGAGCGAGCTATTTGGGAGGAAAAGAACCCCTCATATGCGTAATAATCTCTGTTCGTTTTAAATTTTAATGCTGTTCCTCAATTTCAGTTGAAAAAACTTTTTCATATTTATTTTTTCATTGTTTTTTTTATAATAATGCTAGAAAATCCTGTGCCCCCTTCATTGAATCTCTTTTCCCCCATGAGATATTCCTCCAAGCAAAGATCCTCCCACAGAGCACCCTCCCCACAACCCCCCACAACCAAAAAAATCCCCCTGAAAAAATCTGTACACTTCCCAATAGCCATTACTGTATCTAAACACTGGTCAAAGTTTGTAACTTGCAGCCCCTCCCCCGGGGACTGTGGCGGAGTAAGTCATCCCCAAAGACATAGTTATTATGTTTTTCGACTATGCTGAACAAAATGGCTATCTCAAAATTTTGATTCGTTGACTCTGGAAAAAAATGAGCATGGGAGGGGGCCTAGGTGCCCTCCAATTTTTTGGTCACTTAAGAAGGGCACTAGAACTTTCATTTCCGTTAGAATGAGCCCTTTTTCGACATTCTAGGACCACTTAGTCGATACGATGATCCCTGGAAAAAAAGAATAAATAAATAAACACGCACCCGTGATCGGTCTTCTGGCAAAAAATACGAAGCTCCACGTTTTTGAAGATAGGACCTTGAAACTTCCACATTGGGGTTCTCTTATACGCTGAATACGATGGTGTGATTTTCGTTAAGATTCTATTACTTTTAGGGGTTGTTTTCCCCTATTTTCCAAAATAAGGCAAATTTTCTCAGGCTCGTAAGTTTTGATGAACAAGTCTAAATTTGACAAAACTTATATATTTAAAATCAGCATAAAAATACGATTCTTTTAATGTGTCTTTTAGTATCAAAATTCTGTTTTTTAGAGTTTCATTCAATATGGAGCCGGGTCGCTCCTTACTACACTTCGTTACCACGAACTGTTTGAAATAAACAACAAAAAGATTTAGAATAAGTTCTTTAGCAATAAAAAGACTACGTCAATAAAAAATGAACAGACGTTAATTTCAAAAAAAAATTCAATAGAAGAAGTTTTTCAAAAAAAAAGTCAAGAGGTACTTTTAAAATAAAAAGCGCTGTAATAAAGTAAAATAATTTTCTAAGCGTAAACCTAACACAAATTACCATAAAAAATAAAGCCAAAAATGAAAAGAAATTACAATAAATAACCGAGTCAAACTAAAAACGAACAGAAACTAAGAAAAGCAGGACTGACATCCCCCACGCCTTCTAAAAACAAGAATATAATTAGCTCTATACTGAAAACAAAATTCATTCAAAAAAATTTCTCTTTTAACTTCTCAAATTCAAAATTATTACTATATATCTGATACTATTCAAAATACCACTAAATATCTTATCTTGTTAAACGAGCAATAATTGGGTATATATGTATTTATGTATGTTTCTCGAAAACAACTCCATATTTTTTCGGAGAAATTGACAATCTTGGATTTACTGGCCTAAAAAACGATCTATATAAGTCACGAGTTTGAGGAGATTCATTAAGAGCCTTCATTTGGAAAAAATAACCGTAAATAATGTCATATTTATGAGCACATTTTAAGAGCATACATAAGTCATATTTGCCTCTGTAGTGGTTGTATCTTTTTTAGTGTCTATGATTAAGGCAAAATAGCACAAGATACATATGATTGACAAGAAAAACCGTAAGATTAACGTTATATTTATGAGTGGCAAAGGTAAAGAGTATGGAAGAAATGTCTATAAAGTCATGATAAACGAAAATGAAGAACAAAGAACTATAGAGTCAAAATACTTGCGTCAGCAAGAATTGCAGCAAGTCAAAACAAAAGTGAAGAACAATTCGGTTCGAACATAAACAGCAGCAATAATTAATACGATTCAAAAACATAAGTGAAGAACAAAGAAATATGCGCCTAAAAGATATGCCACAGCAAGAACAAAGAAATATAAGATTAGACGATAAGTGGCAGCCAGCATTACAAGCGATAGCGAGAAAGCAAGTATCGGAACGTTTTAAAAGTGAAGTGCAGAACTAAGAGTTGTGCTGTTAGAAGACAAGCAACAACGAAAATCAGATGGAGCGAAAAATAAGAGTGAAGAAAAAATAATACGTTGGAAGAACAACACCATCACAATCTTCAACGCCAACAAAACGTGGCGCAAAACCTATAAAGATGCCATACACTACGCCACTTTTGATTAAAAGTCATTGAGAACCTTCAACCTTATATGTTTTCCCTAAGGAGTCCTCCATTTTCCCAAGGAAAGAGTAGCAAACAAATGTGTTGTGTTTTGAGATTCGTACTTACAACAGGAATCAATATATGCAAGCCTGCAACATGCCAAGTGTCGGGGTCCAGCCTCAAAATCGGCTACATAATTTTATTTTTTTTTTCTTAAAATTGGTATATTGACATTTCTGGTCACAAACCGATCCAAAAAGGTCAGTACTTTAAGGATAATTTGTATTTTTCAAAGGGTGTTTGTATCAAAACTGTCATTACGTTTTCATTTTTTTTTCTCATTGATACACCCTGAATGTTTGTGGTCTGAAGTAAACCACAAACTTTCCTCTTTGAGTTGGACCCCTTCTTCCCTCTTTCTGGCAGAGAAAATTTTAAATTAACTTATATGACTTGCTAAGGCTTTTAAGACCAGGATCTAAATTTGGAAGCATAAAACAGTATTCAAAGTTATTTAAAAGTGTACAAATAGCGGTTAGAAAAAATGAATATAAATCAAAGTTAATATGACAATTGAGAAAATTGCTTGAGTTATTTACTTTTCAAAGTATAGAATAGACCAGAGTTAATAATTTGAACCCTAAATAATTTTCTTGTTAATTTCATATTTTCCATACCAATTTTAGTGTAAAACTGGAAGTTTACCTATGAATTTGATTTTTAGACTACAGTCTTCTAGAGCTGGTGGTCTCAATTAGTAGAGGGGGTGTTCCCCACCCCTCTTAATTTTAAAAAAAACACCTTTTTTAGAAGGTTTACTACAAAAAAACTGTATATACTGTAAAACAGCATATTGTCTTGAGTTTCTGTCCTGAAACAGTTGTAGAGTTTAGGGGAGAAGGATATTCGGCCAATCCTTAAAGGGGATTACTCCACTATTGTCCTGTGTTATGTGTCCAGTAAAAATTTCAATTAAGGTACTTTACCTCAATTGTAATCCTTTTGCAGCGACTAGGATATCTTGATAAAGCAGCTAGAGCCTCACTATGGTTTCGGTGGATTACAAATTCAACGTTGTTATGAATCTTACTGCTGTTGATAAATGCTGCATACCAGCTTCTACATGTCTGACTGGCGGCTTCTACATCTCTGAAGCTTAGGTATTCATAGAATGTGCATATAACCTACAACGGTATAAACTAGACCAAAGAACTTGGATGCAATGTGCGCTTTGCTTTTTTGTGTTGAATTAATGTTGACAATTAGCCCTCAGAAAGGTGAATGATCTATGCCACCTACCACTTATATTTGAAAACGTCACATATTTTAATCATATATTATACACACTTTAGCAATAACACGACAAGTAGTGTTATTACTTGCAGTACATTCTTTCTGTTTTAAGTACTTTTACAGTAAAGACCTATTTACCTTTTAGATGTTTTCTTTTTATTTATTTTTCCCTTTGCCCAATTCATCTGGAAAAGGTGATCCTAGAAACATCAAAGAGATAGCTTAGTGAGGTGTTGAGGAGTCAAGTCAACCTCAAATTTTGGTTTAGAAAAAAGGCTATGAGTAAATATAGACCCCCGACATTTATCATAACTATTGAAATCATTTTCTTTATTATAATAGTCATAACAGCAATAATATCAATGTACTGCTACTGACATCTTAATTTAAAGAGACATCTTAGGTATTTATTTTTTACAATTGACACCAGCTTTGTATTTAATGTGGACACTTAGATCTCCATCTCAAAAATAAATAAATGATACGGGCGTTCAAAAGTGGAGAGGGCAGTCAATCAGTAATAATAAAAATTGTCATTTTAACTTTAAGACTCAAGAGATTTGTATTTCAAAAGTACATACTTCACCCCAGGTTCGCCAATGTTTCTCAAATAGGTGAACAGACTTTCAATAGAGAGACATAGAGGATTTGACATGAAAGAGATAATTTATTAAAAGATTTTCAATGAACATTCATTTTCATATTAAAACAAAATATGATATCATATCATATCAGCTGCGGTAATCAGAAGGAAAAGAATTCCTGCATAATTCAATTTTTGTTACTCATCCATCCCTTTGGTAGCTTTTCTTTAATATCTACCCAACACAAATCTAAAAATGTAAATGAAAATATATTTTTTTCATATAAATCAATCAATACTTTTTTTCCTTCTTTTTTTGGAGGGGGGGGGGGGTTACCCCACTCCGACAGATTTCTTTCAAACTGGTACTTAAGTTTTTTAGATATAACAATCATTGTGGGTAGGAGCTTTAACAGAAACACATAACCTAGCATACATATTTTCAAACTTCAATACACCACAACTGAACAATCAAGACTTCTGGTAGTAATGGCTTCAAAGGGTTTTTTCTGTTGCTTGATTTCTGTTCTGTTACTTCTTTATTTCCTGCTTTGCCTATACCATGCTTTGCGTACGGAATGCTTGAGCTGTGCTTATACCTTGTTTATTTTATAATTAGCCTGGGTCAATAAACCTTATTAATATAAACATAGCATGGTGTCAAAAGTAGGATCCATAAATCACCATGGAGGTCCAGCAACCAACCATAAACTGGGATGCTGGCTCCCTTGCTGAAGAATGGAGTCGCTTCAAACAGCATGTCCAGCTGATGTTCATTGGACCCCTAGCAGATAAAACTGAGAATTCCATGTGTGCTTATCTTCTGATCTTGACTGGGGAAAATGGCAGAGAAATATTCAATAACTTTCAGCTTAAGGATGGCAAAGCCCACAAAACAGAACCTCTCCAAGAACACTTCTGGAAATGCGCCAGTCCAAAGGAAAATAATGTCTTTGCAAGGTTCCTCTTCCAAAAACAGGACCAGTTGGAAGGTAAAAGTGTCAAAAAGTACATTACAGACTTAGACATTAGCTAAACCATGTATGTATAAGGAACAGGATGAGATGATTTGGGATAGAATTATCAGTGGAATCAAAAACCAGGCAGCCAGGGAGACACTACTGGCTAAAGGTGACTCATTGACACTAAAAAATGCTGCTGCAAGATGAAGAACCCACGAGCTGACCCAGGCTCAATTAAAATAATTTTGTCAAAGCAACTCCATACCACTTAAGCAGGAAATAGATGCAGTTACACGCAGTTCACCTCAAAATAACTTTCGAAGTCAGAGAGAGTTGGCAAGTAACGTTCTAAAAAGTGAAGAATGCTACTTTTGTGGTGCAGCATACTCACCAAAACATGTTTGCCCAGCAAAAGGTAAAAAGTGCTCACAGTGTAGGAAGCCAAATCATTTTGCTAAAGTCTGTTGAAGCAAGACTGTGAGTGCAATTGATGAAGAAAACGAGCAAACAGGAGCAACTTCAGAAAAAGATGAGAAAGTGTTCCTGTACCTCATCAATCAGGACAATGTGAAAGACAAAGCCATTGTTACTCTCATAATAAACAATCAGCTTCCAGTTGGCTTCAAACTGGATACAGGGGCTCAAGCTAATATCATTCCCACATCAGTCTTTGATCAGCTCAACCCAAAACCCACACTCTAGACAACTAACCAAAGACTCACTAGCTACTGTGGTGCCAAGATACCAGTTCTTGGAACCTGTCACCTAAAATGTAGCCACAAAACTGGCTCTACTGCAATGCATAAATTCTATATTGTTGACTCATGATCTGCTCCCATCACAAGCTACCAATCTAGCATCAGTTTGGCACCAAATCTGCAAACACTTACCTGTGAGTGATATTAAGTTAGAAGCAATCAAGGATGAAAACAATAAAGACCCCTAACAGAAGGATTCCTCAAGGCTAAAGAAAATGGATGGCCAAGCTGCAGGAAAAGGTGCCAGTCAAATATTGTCATGTTTTGGAGCATCCAGCATAAACACTACAGCAAATGGCATCATCTTTAAAGGAGAGACTTGTGATGCCCCAAGCTTTAAAACCTGAGATCCTGACGCAACTACATGCTGCCCACCTTGGAGTGGATACAACCAAGCAATGGGCATGCATGCTCGTCTCCTGCCAAAGTATGAAAGGAGACATTAAGCAGTATGTCTGGAATTGCAGAATTTTTGCCAAAAACATGCCTTATAGACAAAAAGAGGCCTTGATTAACCATTCTGTCCCACCTCTGACATAGCAAAAGGTTGCATCTAATCACTTCAAGTGAAATGGAACTGATTTTTTGATCACTACAGATTATCACAGTCAATTTTTCGAAGTTGATAAACTGAGTACCCTCATGTCAAAGGCAGTGATTACCAAACTGAAAACCCTTTTTGCTCAGTATGGAATGTCAGTGGTATTCATATCTGATAATGGCAGACAGGATTCCTCAACATAGTTCCTGGGATTTGCAAAGGCATGGGGATTCAGGCACCTCAAATCAAGTTCAATCTATCCGCAATCCAACAGACTAATCAAGAAATCAGCACAGACAGCCAAGAGCCTGATGATCAAGCCATCCAAAAATGATGACAACCCCTACCAAGGACTCTTAGAGTACAGGAACACTCCTGTAGATGGCCTAGCTGCACCAGCTCAACTCCTGATGAGCCACCAGCTACAAACAATCCTACCACGCACAACCAAACATCAACAAAAGAAAGTAGTCTCAGAAAAGGAATTTCTGAACTTGTGTGCAGAGAGGAAGCAGCAGTAGAAGTCTCACTATGACAGATCAGCTAAACCCCTGTCTCCACTTTCAGTAGATGATTCAGTACATGTTCCAGCATCTGCACAAAGCATCTGGAGTCCAGCAACCATCATTGCCTGTTCAGAGCTGCTGCAATCATATATTGTGGAAACAGAGGATGGGTTGGTGATAAGAAGGAACAGGAAGCACCTATCAGACCTTCCACAATGCTGTCCTGAATATCAACAAAGAAGGGCTGCATCAGTTTTGCCAAACCAGCAATTGCCCAATATACTCACTGTCAGAGATTACACATCTCCAGCAGAGTCACAGAAAAAATGTTACAGCCCACCCTTACCTTTCACACCATTGCTACCAGCTGCACTGCATGTGGAGGTAAAACCCACTGGAGGTTCTGGGATGCCAGATAAGCATATGGTGGTGAGGCCTAGTACCAGCTCCAGTACCACCACTGTCAGTTTACATCAACCAATCCAAACCAGGTCTGTAAGAGCTGTCAACCCACCTAAAAGGCTCAATCTGTAAATAGTGACAGTATGGGAGGAAGAAGAAGTGAACTAGTTAATGAATATGTATGAAGCAAGCCTAGCACCTTCTTACATGTACCAATCTGAAGGTAGTTATAAAAGTGTGCAAGCCTGCTCAAAGTGGATGAGTTGGAGTGAGTGTTGAGTGTTAATGTAAGAGGAAGTGCAGGCAGCTTAAATGACAAAAGAAGGAAGATATCGCATTCTGCTATGCTTGTGCTTAATTCTCTGCTGTGCATATACCATGCTTTGCTTACGTAATGATTGTGCTGTGCTTATATGATGCTTTATTTTATAGGTAGCCTGGGTGCATAAACCATATTAATATAAAAATTGCAGTAATGGCACCAAAGGGATTCTTCTGTTGCTTGATTTCCATTATATTACTTCTTTGCCAATGAGAAAAAAGTGAAAAACACACGAGGAATATATAGTTTTGGCTATGTATTTCATCAATAGGAGGGGGAGGGGGTATGCGGTAAAGAAATGTGAAGCACTTTCAGGAATAATATTAGTATTTTAGATTTTTTGTTGTTGTGGTTTTCACAATTTGATGGTGTTTTCTTCTGATTTTACACTTAGATTCAGAAAAAAGCAAATACCATGAATCAATATAACTAGATTTGCAGCTAGCAATGCTTGTCGAAATCTATATTTGGTAAAACTTTCTTGCTTTTCTTGGAGTGAAGTTAATTAAGGAGAAGGAAATTGAAGAATAAATCGAGGGTTGTAGGTGTATCCTGAGCATTGTCAAGCTATTATTCTTAGTTCTTGGGCTGGTTGACAGCATCATTGGGATGTATTACTACCAACATGAAATCTGACAAAAAGACTAAACCATTGGATATGTTGCTAAACAATCCTGTTTCAACAAACAGTATTACAGCTTTCAAAACAGCTTTGATTAAAACCTCTTTACAAAAGGCAAACTAGAATATATATATGATCTTAGAGTGATTTTCTTTACTTAGTACCCCTTAAGGGAACTGCTAAGAGTATCTTTCTTGCTAATTGTGATGTATCTGTTTGTTTTTGTTATGTTATAAGCTTATGAAATTTATTCTTTACAGTTCCAATAAACAGTCAGATTTTCAATTCCTGTTTACTTTGTTTACTGTTTCTTTTATTAATTGCATATTTTTATACTTTTCTAAGAAGTGCTATTGTTCTTTGTCATGAGACAGGTCTAAGGGAATATAGCACTACCAGGTCTATGGGAATGTAGCTAGAAAGGGCTTTGTTGTTCAGAACAAAATAGACCTATAGGCAGGGCTGTTCCAAGCATAAGGGGGCAACTGGGTCAGCTGCCCTGAATGCTGCTGCTGAGGGGCTGTCCTTTTTGATTTGGTTTGCTTTGTATATATTTAAATTGGGAGGGAGTTGTTGTAATTAATTTTGCCCAGCACACCACCAACCCTAGGAACAGCTCTGCCTATGAGAATGTTAGCATTTCCAGTTTTGTTTCTCTAATTTTCAATCATTTTCTGTAACAAGAATTATGTATTTACTTACTGTTTACAATAAAAAATAAAACCATTAGGTTTTTAATCTATGCTCCTTTCCAAAGAAGTCATTTTGGACATTTGCAGTTCTAATAACATTTGCTTATTGTCTACTCTGTTGGTTGATAAAACCAACAACTTTGTTGTGACATAAAACTGATTATTCTGTGTAGACTCAAGATATCCATTTTCACCTGAGCAATCATACTTAAAATTTGGGTTGAAAAAAACAATATCTTAAAAGTGTCAATAATGCAAATAATAATAAAAAGTACTATAATCTAATTGACTCAAAGATGCTGCATATTATCAACTAAAAATGTATTTTTTTTAGTTTGATTGACTATATGCCTACATTGTATGACTATATATGACATTGCACCATCAGGAAAATGACAACAAAATTATCAAAAATTAAATCTTTCCTTTTTGTTTGTCTCCTTCAAGAGAGCATCTGAGCAGAAGATGATCTCTTTTCCCAGGATGCTCTCTTTTATAAGGGAATTCTATAGACTGACTACCTGATTTGAGAATTTGTTTTGTAACCTGGTAATAGTGTGCTTTCAGTAGAGTAACTTGGCAACTTCATACTTTTATCATACCTCTTCTGAGCAAAAAACCTATTTCTTCAGGTTTCACTTTTGTAGTTGCTGGATGAATATACAGCCTAAATATAAGCCTCAAAAGGTAACTTTAGTTTATATATAGTGGTGAATAGTTAAAGAATTGGTTAAAAGCTAATAAGGGTAAGATACCCAATAGTCAGCTAGCTAATCTTCTCTTTACTAGCTAAATCATAGCTTAATAATTACACTTAGAAAGTGGATTTTTCTACCATTAGAGGTGGAAAAAAAAAATTAAGTATGTGATTAGCTTGAATATTGTATCAACACAGAAGCCTAATCTTGGCTGCACATTTAAATCTAGTAAAAAATCTTTGAAAATGTAATCTAGTCTTTGACACAGGATCTTACAATTGGAACAACATACCCTATTGACAGACACAGTTGACATTGGATGCACTTTATCTAAGACAAGTGCTGTGAAACACAATAATTAGTACAGTATTAATATAAACTAGAGTGTAGAGCTAACTTTTGTCAAGTTTTGTCACAAGCTGTCTAAACTGGAAACTATGCTGCAAAGCAACATAGTTTCTATACTCTAATTATACATATAAATGCTTATAAATCTAGCAGCACATCCATTTCTGGTTGACCCTCTTCCTCCATGGGGCAAACTAAAAATGTATTTAGTGGGCTTTCTTACAGGTAATATCACCTATAGAGCAAATTGTATTAGTCCATGAGCCCTGCAGGCTGAGGTTTGTATTCTATATTTATTTAATAAGCCTTGTTTGAAGTTTGGGTAAAATTATGACAGTTCATATAACTGGCCAACCAATAAACTGAATATACCACTTTTTGACTTTTTTATGTTCTTTATGAATATAATAATTGCTTGTACTGCAAAATCAAATTTAAGCATTTTTGAACTCTTAAAAATGACGAATTTTCAATTAAAGTAAACTATGAGTTATCACTCATTTTCTACAAAACAAAAATGCATTTTCTGATGCAATAATACTTTTCTGAAAAATACTACTACATTTTCTCAGTGCTAAAATTATTTATAATAATTTTATATTATAACTGATCAATATAATTTGTCTGTCAAGTCCCTCCCTTGGGCCAAGATTTTGCAGCAGTATTCTGCATCTCTTTCTGGTTGTTGTGTTTTCATTTTCTTTGTGTCAAAAAAATAGTGTCTTCTGTTTTTTTTTGTGCTCCATTTGTTTTTTAATTGATGGGTATTAAATACAATTGTTCATCGTTCAGTAAGTTTTGGTTAGGTTAAAAAGTGTTTATTAATATTTTTTTTTGATTTTATCACTTTGAATATTGACCTTGACAGAGAATACACACCATTCAGACAGAGAATATAGACCTTGCCCTACTGCCTGCAGGGCTTATAGATTAATACACTTTGCTCTATAGGTAATGTTACCTGTAAGCAAGCCCAATTAATGCATCTTTATCTCATTGGATTTTAGAAAGCTAAAAAATGGATGTGCTTCTTTAATATTGACAAAGAAACAATATACAATCATCAGAATCTTGCTATATGTAGTGATACACACTTTAGACATCTTGTGATGAAACTAAATATTTACCAAAAATATGTTTGTAATAAGGTTAGTTTAGCTTAGGTTATTCTAGGTCTTCTGGTTTGAAGGTACACAAAAAACATCTTTCTAGGTTAAATCCTAAAGTGCTTAAATTTTGAAATTGCAATAGAGGCAATTATAATATTTGTAAAGAGCATAAAAAAGGCATCAAGTGATATGTTCACTATATTGCTAGGCCAATAATAGGCTATGGACAGTCATATAGGCCCTATTTACCTTGAAATTATGAAAAACAACATTCTACCTTAATTTTCAATTAGCACTGGCTCTAGTTCTGAAAATGCAATACCTACTAATTGAGTAGAATTTATTGTTTTTTGGAAAATTTAAGCAATGCATTTGCATTAAACCTTGTAGGCCTAATCATTAAAACCTTGTAAATTCAGCAAAGTTTTACAACTACTATTTACAATTAAGTACAAAACAATGATTTTGTAGGCTACATCATTTAATCAAAACATCTATTTTGCAAGGTTTCATTTTTGTAAATAACAGATTTATAAATGTAATCAACGGTCAGGACCCTCTAGAGGGAGAAGGAGCGGAGGAAGCCTAGATACTTCAAAATACCTTCCCGGAACCCCTACTTTACCCTGTAGGCCCATGCCTGAAAGTTTCATTTTCCTAGCCTAACCCCTTTCCAAAATGGCCAAAAGTAGAATTTTCTGTATTTCTAACCTCTTCTGGTAAACAACTCCAAAGTCCTTCCAATCTTTCTTTTTTAATTATTCTAGTTTCCATGCTTTCTTCCATTTTGAAAACAGGATATATTCCACGTCAAGGGAGATTAGGGTTGCCGCTGGGTAAAAAAATTACTAGAGACTTAAAATTAAAATCACTAAACCAGCGTGTAAATCCTTTGATAAATGACTACAGATTACTATAATTATAATTTTTTTTATTATTGTAATTAATCAATTTTTGTATCCGTACTATATTTATACATAAGCATCTACAGGAAGGGGGTAAAATTACTCCCAGGTGTGGAAAAATATCTAGATATATCTTTTGTTTTTTCTCAAGCGAAAATTACCCATGAAATTTTGAAAAACACCCTTTTGTATTTTTTAAACAAAATCCTTCCTTCCTCCCTGTATTTTCCTTATCTGATACCCTTGGCTTTTACCCTGCACACCGAAAATTGGTTATTAGGGATCTAATCAAAATAATTATTTTGCTTTTTAATTTTTTTTTTCTTATTGACCCAAAACCACAGTTTTTATCCCGAAAATTATCCAGAATATTTTTCTTTTTTCCTCTATTTGAGGTAGTATAATAATTGAGACACCAGTGACAATTTTGCAAACGGCACTTTTATATTTTCATGAATTAAATGTGCCTTACTCATCACAGATTTCGATAAGCACAGGTTAGGTTGCTTCTTTAAAAAATGAGGTACTTGTTACTTATATGGAACACACCCAAGAAGTAAAGTTATGTTAATCCTAGTGAAATAAGCCAAATATGATGAAAATATAATTCTTCAGTTTATATACTAATATAATTTGCTCTGTATATTTGCACATTAAGGGGTGTCAAGGCAATTTAATATAACCTGAAATTTAAGCCACCCTCCAAATATTTACATATATAGCCCAAAGAAAACAAGTTCAATGCATTCCGTCATCCATAATTTGTCTTGCTGGCAATGGAACTGGTTTTCATAGATCGTACATCATCCTTATTATACTTAGCAAATTATCTTTAGAAAACTTTCATCCCCAAACCTATCCTGAGGGGCAGCATGGGTCATGTTAAATCTAAAGGTATAGTTTTGGAACCTTTCAACTAAGCTTTACAAAAACGGCTATCTGACGCTTTTGATCTAACAACTTTTTAAGGAAAAAAGGACGTGGAAGGGTGGGGGGGGTGGCTTATAGCCATCCAATCGTTTAGGTCAAATAAAAAAGACACCAGAAATTTTATTTTCCATTGAAATGAACCCTCTTCCAAAGTTCTAGGACCGTGGGTTCGATTCAATTACGCCTAGGGATTATCTAAGTTTCATCTGTATCATGGCTGTAGAGATGGCTAAAACCTAGTAAAGAACACACATATCTGACTTAGTTAGCTACCCTATTCTCGGAAGTTTGTCTCTAACTATTCCAAATGAGGAAAATCCATATGTTTTTTTCCGATTTTTATTTTAAATTAAGTTATAGGAAAAGATGAACTCTAGCCCATATTAAGTGAAATATTAAAATCAAATGCAATTTTTACAAAAATTAAATCATTATATGTGTGATGATGTGACACACTTATCCTTAAAAAAATAATATAATATAGTTTATCTTTTCATTTTAATGTTTTATCTAACTTATGTAAGTAAAAAGTCTTAATAAAGAATTGGTTTTACAACAATTTAGAGGTAAATTTACTAAAACAATCAAAAAAAAGTAAAAATCTGCTTTTTAGTGGAAGCTAGCGACCTAGTAAGAGATTAAATAAAAAAAAAACAAGTTTTTTTAACTGAAAGTAAGGAGCGACATTAAAACTTAAAACGCACAGAAATTACTTCATATATGAAAGAGGCTGCTTCCTCATCAGCGCCCCGTTCTTTACGCTAAAGTTTGACTCTTTCTCTCAATTCTTCTTTTTAAAACAGTAAAAAACTTTAGCGTAAAGAGCGGGGCGTTGATGAGGAAGCAGCCTCTTTCATATACGAAGTAATTTCTGTGCGTTTTAAGTTTTAATGTCGCTCCTTACTTTCAGTTAAAAAAACTTGTTTTTTTTATTTAATTTCTGAACGTTTTTGAATCAATGCATGTTTTGATTTTGGCTCTCCGCAGAGGAATAATCAAAACGAAATTTGCATATTATTTTTTTTTTTGGCTAAATGGCTTTCTCATAATTTTGATCGAATGATTTTGAGAAAAAGAGAGCGGGGGACGAAGCCTAGTTACCCTTCGATTTTTTGGTTAATTAAAAAGGCAACTAGAAGTTTTAATTTTTTACGAATCTTTTTATTGGTAAAAGATTTACGTAACTTATAAATTAGCTTACGTAAAGAACTTTTGTATTCTCATGTTTTTATTACATATATGAGGGGATTCGCCCCTTCGTCAGTACCTCGTTCTTTACACTAAAGCTTAAATTTTATCCCAATTTATTAAGAATGACCCCTGAATCACAAAAGCCGTAGAATAAATAGTTGAAATTACTAAAAATACTTTAGTGTAAAGAGCGAGGTATTAGAAGGAGATGAGCCCCTCATATGGGTAATAATTTCTGTTTGTTTTAAGTTTTATTGCTGTTCCTTACTTCCAGCTTAAAAAGCTTTTTCACATTTATTTTTTAATTGTTTTTTTTAAATAATGCTAGTAAATCCTGCTTTCCCTTTATAGAAATTTTCTTCTCCCATGACAAATTCTCAATGGAAAGTTCCCCCAGCATATCTTCCTCTTCTCAACCCCTCCCCTCAACCAAAAAAATCCTCCTGAAAACGCCTGTATACTTTCCAATAACCATTACTATATGTAAGCACAGGTCAAAGTTTGTAACTTGTTGCCCCTCCCACTGGGACTGTGGGGGAGTAAGTCGTCCCCAAAGACATAGTTATAAGGTTTTTCGACTACGCTGAATAAAATGGCTATCTCAGAATTTTGATCCGTTGACTTTGGGAAAATAATTAGCGTGGGAGGGGGCCTAGGTGCCCTCCAATTTTTTTGGTCACTTAAAAGGGCACTAGAACTTTTCATTTCCGTTAGAATGAGCCCTCTTGCAACATTCTAGGACAACTGGGTCGATACGATCACCCCTGGGGAAAAAAAACAAAAAAAAACAAAAAAACAAATAAACACGCATCCGTGATCTGCCTTCTGGCAAAAAATGCAAAATTCCACATTTTTGTAGATAGGAGCTCGAAACTTCTACAGTAGGGTTCTCTGGTGCGCTGAATCTGATGGTGTGATTTTCGTTAAGATTCTATGACTTTTAGGGGGTGTTTCCCCCTATTTTCCAAAATAATGCAATTTTCTCAGGCTCGTAACTTTTGATGAGTAAGACTAAACTTGATGAAACTTATATATTTAAAACCAGCATTAAAATGCGATTCTTATGATGTAGCTATTGATATCAAAATTCCATTTTTTAGAGTTTTGGTTACTATTGAGCCGGGTCGCTCCTTTTTACAGTTCGTTACCACGAACTGTTTGATAATGGAAAATCTTTCAATATATTTGATAGTTGGGAAATATATTTGATAGTACATTGGGAGACTGGCAAATATATTTGAAAGTTGGACTTGTACTGAAAAATGGATTTTTAAAATGCTAAGAGGAATAAGAGCGCTGAATGGGAAAATGTACGCGTACACAAATATTTCGTATTTGAATATATTTAGAATTATTGTCATGCATAAACAAATGCCCGTCAACGTAACCAATAAATGCGATTCTAACTAATAAATAAATCACTTTCAATAGGTTTTGTAAAGGGCACTCTGTTTAAGGTGTGATTACATGAGTTTTAAAACTGAAGAAAAGTTATTGACATAAATTTGTTAGAAAAAATGCAAAAATACTTAGATAAAAAATAGCGACGAAGACCACACTGCCTTTCCATAACAAAAAAATACAGTTACTCGCCAAAGAGGGGTCTATCAAATACCCTGTGATTATGGAAATTACCATCTCGACAGGACCCATCAGAATTTAGAAAAACGGTTACAACAGCATAAAAAAGACATCGACAAGGCATTAATTTCAAATAGTTCCAACAACTCCTCTGATTCTGCTTTAGGTTGGCATATATTTAATAATCCGTCCCACACGATACATTTTGAAAAATATTCACTCATCAGTAATGATTTGGGGATAAAACAGGTGGTTCGGGATTCAATCGAAATTAGTCTCAAAGGGACTTAGGGGAATACTCACTAAATTCTTTATACTCAAATTTAATTAAAATGATCTAACAAAATATTTTACTAAGCCGATTTATAATAGTATTGAACCAGCTACGAAAAGGCCTTTGAGACAGGCTGCTAAAAATGCAAGGTTGGCTCTGAGAAATTGCATCTAATCACTTTGTTCTCTTTAGTTTGAATGAATTTATATTCTCACTTCATTCTTTGTGTCAGTCCTGGTTGAACTTCGTTGAAGTGAGGATGCTAGGGCTGTTTAAAAAAAAAGCTTTTAAAAAACATTATTAGTTTTGGTTCTCACAATTTAATGTAAGTTTATTTATATATACATATTTTCTCTCTCGTTCTCATATTGTGCTGAAGACGGCCCTTTGGACATAGGGCCGAAATATTCACAGAACTGATTTCCACTGTCTTGAAAAGATTTTCCTTATTGTTTCTACTTTGTATTTGTTTAATACTTAAATATGTGAAGATAAAGCTTAGCTGCATGCGAAATGCATTAACTGCAATTATTCTGCATATTATAAAGTAAGAATTGTCTAATTAGCAAGTTTCCTTCTCTAGTGGTCCTTCTCTTGGCTTATTTTCTTTTATTATCCTGATATTTGGAAATGTAACCTAGGCCTACATGCATGTACTAATGTAGCCTACAAACCTGTGTAGATCTCCTGTAACTTAAAGCAAAAATTCTCTTCTATTGAAATTCACAGATCAATAGCCTAAGCTTCTCACAATTTCTTTCCTGGTGGAAGGGGGCTGCTTTTAGCCAAAGGTGACGAAAAAAATCTTTCTAGCAGAGCCACTGATTTTCTTCTTACGACCCATATCAAGTTATTAAAAGCTTACACTAATCTGTCGAAGCAAACACGACAAAAAGGGGTTCCTGGCTGTAGCAATAGTGCCAATCTTTCTAAACAAAGACGGCAAAAGGGTAGTCAGCGCTCTTTGCTAATCTCTCTGTCTTTTTTTTAAATCCTCATTTTTTTTGTCAAAGACAAAAAAGAAAAATTATAGCAGAAAGTGTTACAATTTTGTCATACAAGATAAAAAGTGGTACATTTAATGTTGAGCACTAGCAGGAGCAAGACATGATGAAATATTGTGTGCTATAAAAGCACTTTCGTGCAACAGATAGCAAATTTACTGGCTTTACAGTTTACAGTTTCCTATTACAGTTTCTATGAGGATTGCTGTGCAGATTGATGAAGATCAGGGTATCAAGATTTGATCTATTCAGCATTTAAAAAATTTGTTTGTGCTTGAAAAATATTAGACTGTTACTTAGAAAATAATGAAAGTTGTGTATAATTATTCGTTCAACGACTGAAAATTTAATGAAAATATTATAGCCAAATTGGCGGCAGCCCAACCTGGCCACATAGGTTTCATCTAGCATAACTCTAACTTACATATTATCAAAAACGATATTTTTTAGGGAATGAGAATGTCCTTTTAGTTATCGCCAACATATGTTGGCTAACTTGGCTTTCCAGATAAGTCAAATAAATTATCTGAGAAAAAACAGTTGATTTTGTGTAATACTACCAAGCAGAATCATAGAGCAGGGTGTAGCCTATACACCTAAACGCACTGATTGCCTACATTTTTTTTCTTGAATTTACCACAATTTTACATATTTCAAAAAATTGCCTTATTGTTTCTACTTTGTATTTGTTTAATACTTAAATATGTGAAGATAAAGCTTAGCTGCATGCGAAATGCATTAACTGCAATTATTCTGCATATTATAAAGTAAGAATTGTCTAATTAGCAAGTTTCCTTCTCTAGTGGTCCTTCTCTTGGCTTATTTTCTTTTATTATCCTGATATTTGGAAATGTAACCTAGGCCTACATGCATGTACTAATGTAGCCTACAAACCTGTGTAGATCTCCTGTAACTTAAAGCAAAAATTCTCTTCTATTGAAATTCACAGATCAACAGCCTAAGCTTCTCACAATTTCTTTCCTGGTGGAAGGGGGCTGCTTTTAGCCAAAGGTGACGAAAAAAATCTTTCTAGCAGAGCCACTGATTTTCTTCTTACGACCCATATCAAGTTATTAAAAGCTTACACTAATCTGTCGAAGCAAACACGACAAAAAGGGGTTCCTGGCTGTAGCAATAGTGCCAATCTTTCTAAACAAAGACGGCAAAAGGGTAGTCAGCGCTCTTTGCTAATCTCTCTGTCTTTTTTTTAAATCCTCATTTTTTTTGTCAAAGACAAAAAAGAAAAATTATAGCAGAAAGTGTTACAATTTTGTCATACAAGATAAAAAGTGGTACATTTAATGTTGAGCACTAGCAGGAGCAAGACATGATGAAATATTGTGTGCTATAAAAACACTTTCGTGCAACAGATAGCAAATTTACTGGCTTTACAGTTTACAGTTTCCTATTACAGTTTCTATGAGGATTGCTGTGCAGATTGATGAAGATCAGGGTATCAAGATTTGATCTATTCAGCATTTAAAAAATTTGTTTGTGCTTGAAAAATATTAGACTGTTACTTAGAAAATAATGAAAGTTGTGTATAATTATTCGTTCAACGACTGAAAATTTAATGAAAATATTATAGCCAAATTGGCGGCAGCCCAACCTGGCCACATAGGTTTCATCTAGCATAACTCTAACTTACATATTATCAAAAACGATATTTTTTAGGGAATGAGAATGTCCTTTTAGTTATCGCCAACATATGTTGGCTAACTTGGCTTTCCAGATAAGTCAAATAAATTATCTGAGAAAAAACAGTTGATTTTGTGTAATACTACCAAGCAGAATCATAGAGCAGGGTGTAGCCTATACACCTAAACGCACTGATTGCCTACATTTTTTTTCTTGAATTTACCACAATTTTACATATTTCAAAAAATTGCTATCAAACTCGATTATAGAAAAGCTTCCATGCGCCAGGGAGGGTTAAACATCGGCACTCGTTGTTCTCGGGCGTGGCTGTCACCATTCCGGTGCCACAAGGTGAATAGTTTAGAGATTTAGATATTAATTGATATTGATACAGAAAATCATTGGATCTTATCTGAAAAATAATGAAAGTATGTTACACAGGAAAAAAGCGTAGAGAAATAACGAGGAAATATGATTAATTTACGCTTTCTATGAATTATGTTTAGTTAGTTATTTATATGGCCTAGGGCTATACGAGATCGTTTGAGGGGCTTGAGATTAATTTAATACCTGATGTGTTAGTACCAGGTGGTCAAATATGGAAAAGGATGTTTTGAATTTTTAGACAAACCTTTGATTGTCAATTATAATATTGTCAATTATACACCCTGAAACTTCCGTCTTGATGCGGCATTGATTGGAAATAACCAGCTGTCGTTTGTTCTACATCAGTATTCTTGCAATTCAGGATTTAATATGTAGCTCCGTTTTTGTTTTTCTGTTATTTTTATTTTCATATAATATGTTTTTTATCGTCACTTTTAGACAATACCACAAAAAAGCAGTAAACGCCGAGACTTGCAAAGCGTACTTGGAGTAATCTTAAAAAATAGCTATTCCAAGAGAAAAGAAAATAT
The DNA here is from genome assembly GCF_032884065.1 of Artemia franciscana. Lineage (NCBI taxonomy): Eukaryota > Metazoa > Arthropoda > Branchiopoda > Anostraca > Artemiidae > Artemia > Artemia franciscana. Next base: position 10,201,247 of record NC_088882.1, read on the forward strand.
CTACTTCGGCTGGTGGCAAACAAATTCATCTTCTTTTTTCCTTCAAATATTAAGGGGGTCAAGAATGCAGATAATCATATTTTTGGACTATTTGTGCAAATTTTTTTTATAAATAACACTTTTTTGCACATAACTCAAAAAACCACTGACAAAACATGACCCGTAAATAATAATATAATTCATAAGCATAACTCATAAAACAACACCCATTAAAATAGCGCTTAAATATCTATTTTATTACAGAAATGATGACAAAACTGTTTTTCCATTAAATGAGACAATTAAGGGGAAAATAATTTTAAAGTGTTTTTTTTTTATATTTTTCAGTTTTTTTTATGCTCATCTATGTACATCTTTTGTATGTAAAGAGGGTATAAATAAATTATTATTATTATTATTATTATTATCCACCTAGCCTCTCTTATATATAAAAAACAACAATACATACACATAACAATACAACAAAATAGCCACATTAATTTTTTTTTTTGCCGATTTCAGCCCATACCCTTTGGCACAAATCTCTCATCTATTCACCTTGTGACAGCGGAATGGGGAAAGCCACGCTCGGGAACAACCCGTGCCGAGGTTCAATTGCTCCTGTCGCAAGGAAACTTCTTTATCCATCATTAATCAATAATTTTTGGAAATAGGGAATATGTTGATACACTTAAGGAAACATTTTTTGGCAATCTATGCGTTTAGGGACATCCGTCACGCCCAGCTCTGTGATTTTGCTCGCTACTATTGCACGAAATCAATTGTTTTTTCTCAGAGAAAAGCTAAACTTCTAAAAGAGCTCATTCGATTAGAAATTGAAAGGGCTAATACCCTTTTAATAGACAAAAGGTATTGGAGGGTAACAAACACCCCTCCTGCATCCACCATTTTTCCAAATACATCCAATCAAAATTTTAAGATAGCCATTTTGTTCAATGTTAGTAAAAGGTAAAAAAAATACGTCTTTGAGGATGACAAACCCCCAAACCTCTCAGGACAAGGGTTTAAATTATTCTCTGGGGGCATATAGGTAAATATAGAAAAGATCATTGTATAAACTTCGGAAGCGAATCATTGGATTGCTAATCAGAAGATTTAGTAGTCTTTTTGAGATTCAGAGTGATCAGAGGGTGGATACCCCCTCCCTATAAAAAATTTGGTATTTCCCAAAATGAATCTTATGGAAAACAGCCCTCAGGGCAAGGGTTGTAAGTTCTGTCCTGGGGGCATATAAGGTACATATAGAAAGGGCGATCGTATAAATTTCGGAGGGGGATCATTGAATGGTATTAAGAAGTTCAAGAGAATTTTTTAAGACTTTTAAGAGTGGTAGGAGGGTGGATACCCCCCCCCCCACACCTTGTATTTTTCCGAAGTACATTGATAGAAATTTTGAAATAACCATTTTTTTTTTGTCGTAGAAACTCCAAAAACAGCTCTTTCGGTTAAAAATTCAAAGAGCCAGTGCCCTTTTTCAAAAGTTGAAAGTTGATTGGAGGGCAACTAACCCCCCTCCCATGACCACCATTTCCTCAAACAAATCCTATCAAAATTTTGAGTTAGCTATTTTGTTCAACATGATAAATGATAAATAGGGCTGTAAAATATGTCTTTAAGGTTATCAACCGTTCCCCCATAGCCCTAAGGGCAAGGGTTGTAAGTTATGCCCTGGGGGTATAAAAGGTATTCATGGAAAGGATGACTGGATAAACTTCGGGGGGGGGGACTGATTAGATTATTAATCTGGACTTCTAGTCCGCTTTTTAAGATTCAGAGTTATCGGAGGGTGGATATCCCCCCAAACCTCTATTTTCTAGAAATGCACGAAATAGAAGTTTTGAGATGGCCATTTATTGCTGTAGAAACTTCAAATACAGCTAACTAGATTGGAAATTGAAAGGTCCAGTGCCCTTTTTACTAGTCGAAAGTGAGTGGAGGGCAACACACCCCCCTCCCACGTCCATCGTTTCTACAAAGGCATTTGTAGATGCCTTTCAAAATTTGTAGATTCCCGTCTAATCAAAATTTTAAAACAGCCATCTTGTTCAACGTAATTGAAAATTCCGGAAATTACGTCTTTGAGGATGATTCTTCCCCTCTTATAGCCCTCAGAGAAGGGATTTTAATTTACGCTCTGGAGGCATATAAGGTACAAATATAAAGGATGATTGTATAAACTTCAGAGGGGGCTCATTGGATTGGTAATCAGGAGTTTTAGTGCCTTTTTCAAGATTCAGAGTGATCGGAGGGTAGATGCCCTCCCTCACACCTCGGGTTTTCCGAAAAAGCATGTGATAGAAATTTTGAGATGGTCTCAGAAACTTTGAAAAGAGCTTATTTGATTGGATATAGAAAGGGTTAGTGCTCTTTTTAATAGTCAAAAGTGGTTGGAGGGTAAATAACCCCTCCCACGCCCATCATTTCTCCAATCACATCCAATCAAAATTTCAAGATATACTACTACCACAAATCACTATCAGAAAATAAATGAAACTACCAAACACATCCAATCGAAATTTAGAAATAGATTACTATCACAAATCACTATCAAAGAACAAATGAAACTCAAAACAAACGGAAGTTACAATAAATAGCCGAGTCAAACCCAAACCAGCAAAATTTAACATGAGTAGGGCTGATAACCCCCATGGCTTCTCAAGATAAATAAAAAAAATAGTTTTTTAACTGTACGTAAGGAGTAGTATTAAAATTTAAAACGAACAGAAATTACTCCGTATATGAAATGAGTTGTCCCCTCCTCAACACCTCACTCTTTACGCTAAAGTTTGACTCTTTGCCAAGATTCTACTTTTTAAAACAATTAACAGCTTTAGCGTAAAGAGCGAGGCGTTGAGGAGGGGACAACCCATTTCATATACGGAGTAATTTCTGTTCGTTTTAAGTTTTAATGTCGCTCCTTACTTACAGTTAAAAAAAATAGTTTTTTTATTTAATTTCTGAACGTTTTTGAATTAATGCATGTTTGATTTTGGCTCTCCACACATAAATTATTAAAATGAAATTTACATTTTAATTTCTTTTTTGGCTAAATGGCTTTCTCTTAGTTTTGATCAGACGATTTTGAGAAATAAGGGGTGGGGAAGGAGGCCTAGTTACCCTCCAATTTTTCGTTTACATAAAAAGGCAACTATAACTTCTAATTTTTAACGAACGTTTCTATTAGTAAAAAATATACTTAACTTAAGAAACAACTTACGTAACAAACTTTTATATTCTTATATTTTTATTATATATATAAGGGGGTTTGTACCCTCGTTAATGCCTTGCTCTTTACACTAAATTGTAAGTTTCGTCTCAATTCTTTAAGAATGACCCCTGAATCAGAAAGGCCATAGAGTAAATAGTTGAAATTACTAAAAATACTTTAGCATAAAAAGCGAGGTATTTATCTCCTCCTAAATACCTCACTCTTTATGCTAAAGTATTTTTAGAACCCCTCATATGCGTAATAATCTCTGTTCGTTTTAAATTTCAATGCTACTCCTTACTTTCAATTGAAAGAACTTTTTCATGCATATTTTTTCATTGTTTTTTTTTATAGTAGTTTTAGAAAATCCTGAGCCCTTTTCATTGAATTTCTCTTCCCCCATGACATATTTCTCCAAAGAAAGATCCTCCCATATAGCCCCCTCCCCTCAGCCCCACCCCCAAAACCAAAAAAAAATCCCCTGAAAACGTCTGTACACTTCCAAATAACCATTATTATATGTAAACACTGGTCAAAGTTTGCAACTTGCAGCCCCTCCCCCAGGGACTGTGGGGGGAGTAAGTCATTCCCAAAGACACAGTTATTATAGTTTTTGACTATGCGGAACAAAACGGCTATCTCAAAATTTTGATCCGTTGACTTTGGAGAAAAATGAGCTTGGGAGGGGGCCTAGGTGCCCTCCAATTTTTTCGGTCACTTAAAAAGGGCACTAAAACTTTTTATTTTCGTTAGAATGAGCCCTTTTGCGGCATTCTAGGACCACTTGGTCGATACGATGACCCCTGGGGAAAAGAAAGAAAAACAAACAAATAAACACGCACCCGTGATTTGTCTTCTGGCAAAAAATACGAAATTCCACATTTTTGTAGATAGGAGCTTGAAATTTTTGCTATAGGGTTCTCTGATACGCCGAATGCGATGGTGTGATTTCCGTTAAGATTCTATGACTTTTATGGGGTGTTTCCCCCTATTTTCCAAAATAAGGCAAATTTTCTCAGGCTAGTAACTTTTGATGACAGAGACTAAATTTGATAAAACTTATATATTTAAAATCAGCATGAAAATCAGATTCTTTTCATGTATATTTTAGCATCAAAATTCCGTTTTTTAGGGATCGTTTACTATTGAGCCGGGTCGCTCCTTACTACAGTTCGTTACCACGAACTATTTGACTAGAACAAAATTTGGGCTTTACTAAAAACAAAATACGTATGAAATGTGTTCACCTTTCTTACTATCATAAATAATTTTTCTTTTTATCAAAACCTTAAGAAGCAAATGTCAGTATATGTCAATTAAACTGATAATCCACGGCCATTTGTTTGTTGTTGTTCTTTTATTGTTTTTTTCAGTAAAGCGCAGATTGTGTTCTTGTCTTGAGAAGGCATGGGGATTATTAGCCCTACTCATGTTAAATTTTGCTGGTTTGAGTTTGACGCGGCTATTTATTGAAATTTCTGTTCGTTTTGATTTTCATTTATTAATTAATATTTACGTTTGGAAGCTTATTTGACTTAATTTTTGCTTATTCTTAGCTTAATGAAGCTTTTTACTTTTCTTTGAAAAATTTATCTTGTGGAAAAAGTTTTTTTCAATCAATTTCGTAAAAGAGCTAATAATTGGCATAAAGTGTGTACCAGTCCATGTAAGGAAAGAGTGCTATGAGGTTAAAAGGAGTGTATTATATTACACACGAATAGCGTGTAAGTTGGCAACCCTGGTAGAAAGTTCAATTTTGTTTCTGAAAAGCCAAGTTAGCCAACAGATGTTTGCGATAACTGAAAGGATATTCTCATTCCCTAAAAAATATCGTTTTTGATAATATGTAAGTTAGAGTTATGCCAGATGAAACCTGTGTTGCCAAGTGGGGTTCCCACCAATTGGGACATATGATTTTCAATAAATTTTCATGAGCTATAAAATTTTCGCTCAAACCCGCGTGGCGTTTAGTCATTTAAGTTCTTCTGACTCTTGGACCGCTATATAATTATAATGTGTCTTAGACTGTGGTTACCCCCTTCTAATTTTTAGGTGCCCCACCCAATATCTTCATCACCATTCCTTGAAAATAAAAGAATGTAGATTGTTTACCGTCCTTCGTAAAGTTACAGTTAGTAACAGTTATAAGTAACCGTTATTTTTACAAGAAAAATAAAAAATTTGCACAAACAGTCCAAAAATATGATAATCTGCAAACTTAACCTCCTTTATATCTGAAGGAAAAAAGAAGATAAATTTGCTTGCCACCAGCGGAAGTAGATATTTAATTTTCTTTTAGAATAGCTATTATTGAAAGATTACTTTAAGTACGCATTGCAAGTCTCGGTGTTAACTGGTTTTTTTGTGGCATTTTCAAAAAGCAAAGTTAAAAAAAACAAATTATATGCAAAATAAAAAATAATGGCAAAACAAAAAGGAGCTTTATATTAAATCTTGAATTGCCAGAATACTGATAAAGAACACGATAGTCGGTTATTGGCAATCCAGGTTGTATCGAGAGGGAAGTTTCAGGGTTTATAATTGACAATTTTATATTTCCTCGTTATTTCTCTACGCTATTTCTCTACGTTATTTCTTCCTGTGTAATATATTTTCATTCCTTTCTTAAATACGATCCGGTGATTTTCCGCATCAATTTCATCGCTTATATAAGGGTAGTTCGCATAAAAAGGCTGAACACATATTGGCACTCTCTCAAAATAGAAAAGTAAAGAGCTCCATAAAGCCAAAAATGAGCAGAAATAAATATTATTTGTTTAGACCAGCAATCTTCGCATCGAAGGAGTTGTCGTAGGAACTTCAACAAGGGCTCATTCAATTGGGAAGTAGAAGGGCGAGTGTCCTTTTTACATAGTTGAAAGTGATCGAAGTGCAACAAGCCTCCCTTCCACGCTCAACGCTTCCCCAAAACATCCAGTCAAAATTTTGAGATAGCCATTTTGTTCAACATAGTTGAAAAGTCCTGTAATTATTTTTTGAGGACGACATTTCAGCCCCACAGCCCTAGGGGCAAGGGTTGTAAGTTATGCCCTTGGCGCATATAAGGTATATATAGAAAGGGTAATCGTATAAACTTCGGAATGGGCTAGCTGGAATTGTAATCATAAGTTATGCTGCCTTTTTTAAGATTCAGAGTGGTCACAGGGTGGATACACCCTCTCCCCCCACACATACACACATTTCATATTTCCCAAAATGTATCTAATGAAAACTTTGAGATGGCCATTTGTTGTCTTAGAAGCTTTAAAAGAGCACATTCGATTGTGTATTGAAAGTGCTAGTGCCCTTTTTATAGTGAAAAGTAAAGGGAGAGCAACTGACCCCCTCCCACGCCCACCATTTTCCCAAACACTTTCAATCAAAAAATGGTTTGATGGCTATTTTGTTCAACGTTGTTAAAAATTCCAAAAACTATGTCTTTGAGAATGACAACCCTCCAACAGCACTCAGGGCAAGGATTATAAGTTATGCCCGGGGGTAATATAAGGTATAAATACAAAAGTTGATTCTAAAAAGTTGGGAATGGGCTCATTTGACTGGATATCATATGTTATGCTGTAATTTTTATGATTCAGAGTGATCAGAAGGTGGATACTCCTCCTACACCTCGTATTTTCCCGTAATGCATCTGATATAAGTTTTGAGATGGCCATTTGTTGTTGCAAAAAATTCAAATGTATATAAGGGGCATATAAGGTACATAAAGAAAGGGTGATCGCATAAAGTTTGGAGGGGGCTCATTGGATTGTTATTAAGAAGTTCAAGAGCTTTTTTCAAGACTCAGAGTGATAGGAGGGTGGATACCCCCCAACCTCGTATTTTCCCCAAATGTATCTGACATAAATATTGAAATGGCCGTTTTTTGTCGTGGAAACTTCAAAAAAAGCCTTTTCGATTAAAAGTTCAAAGAGCCAGGGTCCCTTTAAATAGTCAAAAGTGATTGACGGGAAACTCACCGCTCCCCCTACCACACCCATTCTTTCCTCAAACACAACCAATCAAAGTTTTGAGGTAACCACTTTGTTCAACATAATTTTAAGGTCCCGTATGTCATGTCTTTGAGAATGACATCCCCCCAGTTTTAGGGCTCTTTTTCAGATTCAAAGTGATCGGAAGCTGGATAACCCCCCCCCCACATGCACACACACATTTTGTATTTTCCCAAAAAGTATCTAATGAAAATTTTGAGATGGCCATTTGTTGTCTTAGAAACTTTGAAAAGAGCTCATTCAATTTGACATTGATAGGGATAGTGCCCTTTTTACAGTCAAAAGTAATTGTGGGGGGCAACTAACCCCCTTACCACGCCGAAGCAGAGATAAGAATGGTTTACTTCTCGATGAAATGGTTGGGACTTGTAAGAATGATATTGAAGCCAGGGGCCATGGTTATATCGAGGAGTGGAGGGAGAGCCGTAGTGTGTAATAAGTTTTGAGGCGTTAAGGGATTCAGCATGCGTTTTTGTAAAAAGAAGAGGAATTGTGCAGTTATGAGTGCTACATTTTTTATTAAACTCGAGTGAGTAAAATTGAACTGAACTAGATTAAACTTTTTTGTTCACTGGAAACATTTTAACTTTAATTTTGAAATTATTTATAAAATTTGGACTTTTGTAAGCTTAAAGAGGCAACAGTTAATTCAAGGTGGATTAATAAATAAGAACATATAAATATAAATAAACGAATATAAATTCGTTTGCGACCAGCAGAAGTAGATATTTTCTTTTCTCTTGGAAAAGCTATTTTTAAAGATTACTTTAAGCACACATACCAGGTGGCGGTGTTAGCTTGTTTTTTGTGGCATTGTCTAAGAACGAAGTTAAAAGAAACAAATTAAATGAAAAATATAATCTAATGGGTAAATAAAAACGAAGCCTTAGGTTTAAAGCCTTAGGTTCCTTGATTAGGTTTTGATGTTTAATATTTCAATTTTACTTTTTGTTTATTATTATTATTATTATTTATCGAAGTCTACGTTATTTCCCAGCTGTATACACTAAAAGTATTTTTTTTATTACGTTATTACGAGTTTAAGTTATTTAAGAATTATTTTATTTAAGAATTAACGACGCTTCTTGACTACTAAGGTCCCTGGGTCGGCCCTGCAGTGCATTCCTGCAGCGTGATTCGATCTCTGGGTTCCGTAGATTAGAGTTTAAGTTTTGTAACGAGTTATTAATTCAACTTTTATTCAAAACTGCTTTGAGATATTAGCCATGTCATCATGTCAGCTTATCTAAAGGATTAGTAAGCATAAGAAGATCTGGAAGAAAATCAATAGAAAACAAGAACTGGATTCTCTTTCGACATCATGTCCAATTTCTCTGGTGAATATGTATTTTCCTCAAAACAAGTTTCAAGCTAGGTCATCCTTTGATCGATTTTCTCAGGGCCCCCTGAGAAAATCGATCAATAAACGTTATGACGTTAAATAAACGTCAAATCAATAAATCAAATAAATCAAAATATCAATAAATCAAATCAACAAACGTTAAACGTTAAAACATATGACGATCAATAAACGTTATGAGGTTATTGCAGCACTTGCTGTTTGGTCTGTTAAGGGGGAAATCCAAATACTTGACTGTTGGCTTTTAATAATAGAACAATGCATTTAAAAAAAATCGCGTGCTAACCAACGGTCTCTGTAGATTAGATACCGATCTTCAGATTTTTTCCTTTAAATTTAAATTAAAAATTAAATTAATTTTAAATTTGAATTCAAATCATCCGACGCCTATCAAAGGGTACTGCGTATAAAAAGGCTGGACGCGTTTTGTCACTCTCGCTTTTTATTTCTAAACGCATCATTCAAAAGAACCTCTCAACGAAAAAACTTGTGTAAGGTCAATTAAGAAAATGTCATTCGGTTTCTTCCGTGCACAGTCTTCTCTTTTTACTGCTTATCTGTTCTAAGTTGGGGCATTTTATAGTCAATTATCCAAATAAAACCTACATAGCCATTCACCAAGGTCCTTTTCGTCATAAGGGACCTCTCGACGATAGAACTAAAATTACGAAAAATGCATCAAAACCCTTTTTTTCTTTGCATCAGCTTCAAAATTCATCTCCAACCCCTCAAACAGTTTCAAATAGCCCTAGGCTATATAAATAACTAACGGTAAAATTCTAGTTAATTGACTTCTTGCTATGTCAGAAATGGTTTAGTTTAGGAAAATGAAACTTTCAGGGATGAATCTACAGACTAAAGTATGTCCCAGAAGGTATTTTGAAGCAACTACCTCCACTCCTGCTCCCTGTAGAGGGCCCTGACCTTTGATGACCTTTAAAATATGTGTTATATAAGTGAAACCTTGCAAAATAGATCTTCTGCTTAATTGAAGTACAACAAAATTATTTTCAGCTTCATAACGTTGCTCAATTCCATTTTATAAGATTTAAATATATGGAAATACATTTCCTAAATTTTGAAAAAAAAACATTGATATGGCTGAAAATTCTACTCAAATAACAGGAATTGCATTTTCAGAACTAAAGGCAGGGAAAAAGCAGCTAGTAACTGAAAATTAAGGTAAAATGTTGTTTTGTCAAAATTTCAATAGGTCATGTATTCAGGTCTATTCATAGACGTGACATGTAGGCAAATTTCAGGGCCCCCTAAAGGGAGAAGGAGCGGAAGTGGGTACTTTAAAATACCTACCAGGGACACACTTTAGCCTGTAGACCCATTTCTTAAAATTTCATTTTCCTAACCTAAACCCTTTCCGACATAGCAAGAAGTCAATTAACTAGAATTTTACCATAACTAACTACACATAATACACAGCAAGCATAATTTATCATATTTCCTCGTTATTTCTTTACGCTTTTTTCCTGTGTAATATATTTTCATTCCTTTTTCGATTATGATCTGTTGATTTTCCGTATCAATTTCATGTAGTATCTAAATCTCTCATCTATTTACCTTGTGACAGCGAAATGGTGAAAGCAACGCCTGGGAATAACCGGTGCCGAGGTTCAATCCCCTCTGTCACAAGGAAGTAAAATATGATGTTATTAGATCTGACAATTTTTGGAAATGTGGAAAAATATGTAAACTCAAGAAAGAAAAATGTAGGCATTCTATGCTTTAAGGTGCATAGGCTACATCCAGGTCTATGACTCTACTTGGTGGTATACGACAAAATTGATTGTTTTTTCTCGGAGAAAAACTCCTGTGTCCAAGGACCAAAGTCCAATTCCGCGTGTGGCAGAATTTATGCGTGTTGCATGTAGCAATGCTTTATTACTTGAAAATTTGTAACCATAATTTTTTTTCATTAGCAAACTTTTTAAATTTGTGGTAAATTAAAAAAACTATGTAATATGTATATGGTATATAGCCTACATTTAATTCTATAATTCCTTCATAGTAATATTATTTAACATCAGTAGATTTTTTTTGAAAGACGAACTACTTATCTCTTGAATCTAAACAACTGGAACCAATGGCGTATCCAAGATTTTTGTTTAGGGGTGGGTATTTTGAGGGGAGTGGAGGATACAAAAAAACTTCACAAGACACAGCAAAAACTTTTATTTGAGTCGAACAAAAATTTCAGGGGTGGGGCATTATCATAATATATTAAGATAAGGTGCATAAAATTATCAAGTTCAGTCAAGGTCCATTAAAAAAGCTATATGTTCAGTAGCTCATAGACTAATAAACTTGGTTTCATCTTTAGTTTGATTAAATAAGAAAAACAAGTTTTTTTTAACTGCAAGTAAGGAGCGACTATCACTATCAAAGAATAAAAGGAACTCAAAACGAGCAGAAGTTGCAATAAATAGCCGAGTCAAACCCAAACCAGCAAAATTTAACATGAGTAGGGCTGATAACCCCCATGCCTTCTCAAGATAAATAAAAATAAATGGTTTTTTAACTGTAAGTAAGGAGTAACATTAAAACTTAAAACGAACAGAAATTACTCGTAACTCAAAAAACCACTGACAAAACAATGACAAAACCCGTAAATCTTCTATATATATATAAAAATAAGTTGTTTGTCTGTGTGTCTGTCTACTGACGTCATGTTTGTGTGTCGACTGGCGTCATGTTTGTCAACTGACGTATCTATCTATATATATAAAAATAAGTTGTTTGTGTGACTGTCGAGTGACGTAACTGTTCGCATATGACGTCTGAATTATTTCATCACATACCAATTCAAAAACGAATGTATTCAAGCCGAAGTAGCTCAGTTATATAACCACCTGTGTTGGTGCAGTGGGTTTGACCTTAGCGTGGTAATACGCGACCCAGAGATTGAACCATGCTGCAGGAATGCACTACAGGGCCAACGGAGGGACATTAGTAGTCAAGAAGCGTCGTTAATCCGATACAAATGCAGTAGATCAGTTGGTAAAGCGTTATGTCCCAGGTTCTAGGTTCCTAAAGATTCCAGGTTCGAACCTTGGCTTTAGCATTAATACAAAAGAAGAAAAAAAACTAAAAAAGATAAAAACTAAAAAAAAAAAACTAAAGAGAAAATCTATATCTTCTATATATATAAAAATAAGTTGTTTGTCTGTCTGTCGACTGACGTCATTCGGATTGAGCTGTATGTCGTCATGAAGTTAGTTGTCGTCATATTTGTTATGATGACGTCATGTTTGTCAACTGATGAAATTACAGACCGGAACACCGGGACACAAATTACGACCAGGACACCAGGAAACAGGGAATATAAATGACGACCGGGACACTCAAAGAGAAATTACAGACAGGGACACCGGGACACAAATAACGACCGAATCTATCTATATATATAAAAACTACCGTTGGGGGACATATAAATAGATTGTCATGTTTACCGACTCTTGAACATGCAACATAAAAAAAAACTAAAAACTGAAAAACAAAAAAAAACTAAAAAAAGAAAAAAACTGAAAAATAAAGGAGGATATATATATATATATATATATATATATATATATATATATATATATATCTATATATATAAAAATAAGTTGTCTGTGGATGGATGTGTGGATGGATGTGTGGATGGATGTGTCAGGTGACGTCACCTGAAAAAACTGGATTAGGTGACGTCAAAACTGAAAAAACTAAAAAAAGGCAAAAACTACAAAAAAAACTAAAAACTAATAAAAAAAATAAAAAAGCTAAAAAACTAAAAAAACTATAAAGGTAAAAACGAATAAAAAACTAAAAAAAAAACTGAAAAAACTAAAAAAAGGCAAAAACTACAAAAAAAAACTAAAAACTAATAAAAAAAGTAAAAAAGCTAAAAAACTAAAAAAACTAAAAAAACTAAAAAAAGGTAAAAAACTAAAAAAAATAAAAAATAAAAAAAAAATAAAAAAAAGGAAAAAACTGAAAAATAAGCTAAAATAAAGGTAAAAACCAATAAAAAACTAAAAAAAAAAAGGAAAAAACTAATAAATGACGACACTCAAAGAGAAAGCGACCAGGACAAAAAACTAAAAAAAAAGGCAAAAACTACAAAAAAACTAAAAACTAATAAAAAAAATAAAAAAGCTAAAAAACTAAAAAAACTAAAAAAAGGTAAAAAACTAAAAAAACTAAAAACTAAAAAAAAACTAAAAAAGGTAAAAACTAAAAGAACTAAAAAAGAAAAAAATAAATGACGACACTCAAAGAGAAAGCGACCAGGACAAAAGGAATGTTCGATTAGCAATCAACAAAGCACCGGGACACAGGGAGTATAAATGACGACCAGGACACAAGTAAAAAAAAAAATTAACAAAACTAAAAAGAAGGTAAAAACTACAAAAAAACTAAAAAGAAAAAAAAACTAAAAACTAATAAAAAAACTAAAAAATCTAAAAATCTAAATAAACTAAAAAAGAAAAAAAAAGGAAAAAAATAAAGGAGAAAAACAAAACTAAAAAACGAATGTATATACAGACCGGTACACCGGGATACAAATGACGACCGGGACACAGGGAATATAAATAACGACCGGGACACAGGGACACAACTACAACGGGGACACCGGGGGAAACAGGGGGATAACCTGACAATCTATTTATATGCAAAGACAATGGGACAGCAAAGAATGTTGTATATTCGCAAGTTTTACGTAGTTAAAACCATATATATATATATATATCTATATTCACAGGTGGGACATAGGGACACAACTACAATGGCGCGTAACTATTATGGCGCGTAACGACTTACGCGCGCGGGGGGGCTTGGGGGGGGCGCGAAGCGCCCCCACCAACTAGGTGTTGGGGTGGCGCGAAGCGCCACCCCAACAGCTAGTATATATATATATATATATATATATATATATATATATATATATATATATATATTTATATATATATAGTTTTCAGTCCAGAACCAATAAAGCTATTATGTAAACATCAAAAATATATATGTTGTCTGAGCAATAATTTTTAGTTTTTATTTCAAAATAGAAAATTACCTGAATATTTTAGAATTAGTTTTGTTTTTTGTTAGGTTCCTGCTATTCAACGCGTGACTTCAACTCGTGACGAATTAGTGAAAATTATAAGATGTCTACTTGGAATAATTATGTTGAAAGTGCTCAAAGAGCTACTCAAAGAGTCTATGCCAAAAAACTTGCGGCTGATAGAGAAAGTAGGAAAAGAAAGCGTGCCGAGAAATCTCAAGAACAGCAAGAAAACAGGCTTGCGGCTGATAGAGAAAGTAAGAGAAGAAAGCGTGCCGAGGAATCACAAGAACAGCGAGAAAACAGGCTTGCGGCTGATAGAGAAGGTAAGAACAGAAAGCGTGCCGAGGAATCACAAGAGCAACGTGAAAACAGGCTTGCGGCTTCAAAAGATAATGCCAAAAGAAAGCGTGCCGAGGAATCACAAGAGCAACGTGAAAATTATCGCCTGGCATTCAGGTACAGCCCAGTCGATGATTATAGCTTGAGTAGATGTGTTCAAATCGGGACTATGTCTAAAATTTGTCCCTATTGCAAGGCCTTAAAATTCAATGGTGAAACAATGGGAATGTGTTGCGCCTCAGGAAAAGTTAAACTTCCTCTATTGGCTGCACCACCAGAGCCATTGAAGACTTTCCTTACTGGAACTACGTCAGAATCTAAGCGTTTTTTGTCACAAATCAGAAAATATAACTCATGTTTCCAAATGACGTCGTTTGGAGCCCAAAGCGAAAATCCAGATCAATTTATGTCTACTTTCAAAGTAAAAGGGCAAATTTATCATAGAGCAGGGTCCCTTCTACCATTCTCAGGTGAGAATCATAAATTTTTGCAATTGTACTTCATCAGTGATAGAAATTCTGAATTGAATGCACGTTGCGAAATTTCTCCCAACGTTGAAAGGACTATCGTTTCCCGATTGCAACATCTTTTCCACGAAAATAATAATTTAGTGCGTCTGTTCAAAACCATCGATTTGATGCCTACTGATACGCATAAAATTGTTATTTCCGCTGACAAAACGCCTCCTGGCCAACATGTGCGTAGATACAATGCTCCAACTATCGACGAAGTGGCAATCGTTATGGTCGGTGATCAGTTTTTACCTCGAGATATTATTCTTCATAAGCGAAACGCTCAGTTGTTAAGAATTGCTGAAACTCATCGATGCTACGATGCCCTGCAATATCCTATCATTTTTTGGGATGGAGCCGACGGCTATCACTTTAATATTAAATTGATGAATCCAGCCACTAACAAAGAAATGAATAAGAAATTCAGTGCAATGCATTATTATTCCTATAGACTAATGATTCGGCAGGATGAAGAAAATTATATTTTAAAATGCCGTGAATTGTTTCACCAATTCGTCGTTGATATGTATGCTAAAATTGAATCAGAACGTTTGCTATATATCCGCCTGAATCAGACCAAGCTCCGCTCTGAACAATACATTCATTTACGAGATGCAGTTATAAATGACGGTAATATCACAAACGTTGGAAGATTAACAATTTTACCTTCGTCATATGCTGGCAGTCCCTGTCATATGCATGAATATGCTCAAGATGCTATTGCGTATGTTCGTCTCTATGGTCGTCCAGATTTATTTATTACATTTACATGTAATCAATCTTGGGACGAGATACTGCAGCTTTTACTTCAAGGACAATCGGTGGTTCATAGACATGACATTACGGCCCGTGTCTTCCGGCAAAAGTTGAAATCACTGATAAATTACATAGTAAAACTTGAAGTGTTTGGGTCAGTGCGATGCTGGATGTACTCAGTGGAATGGAAAAAACGAGGTTTGCCACACGCACATATACTAATCTGGCTACATAAAATTACTTCGAACGAAATTGATGATGTGATTTCCGCTGAAATACCTGATGAAAATGTCGATTAGGGGTTACATGATATTATTGTAAAAAATATGATACATGGACCTTGCGGTGCACTGAACGAAAATTCACCATGCATGGCCAAAGGAAGGTGCACAAAGCAATATCCTCGACTTTTAGTATCCAACACAATTACTGGCAATGATGGTTACCCACAATATAGAAGAAGATCGACTGAAGATGGCGGTAAAACAGCAATAATAAAGAAGCGTAACGGTACCACCATCGAAGTAGATAACCAGTGGGTTGTTCCATATTCCCCATTATTATCAAAAACATTTAATGCACACATAAACGTTGAATACTGTAACTCCGTAAAGGCATTCAAATACATAGGTAAATACGTCAACAAAGGCAGTGACATGGCAGTTTTTGGCTTGCAGCCCGAAATCAAAGATATCGACGAAATCGTACAATATCAGGCTGGAAGATACATAAGCAGTAATGAAGCTGTTTGGCGAATTCTTTCATTTCCGATACATGAACGTAGTCCAGCTGTTGTTCTCTTAGCGGTACATTTACAGAATGGTCAACGTGTTTATTTCTCGGAAACCAACGTGCAACAAAGAGCCCTGAATCCACCGGATACAAAGTTAACCGCTTTCTTTTCGCTTTGCAAAAATGATTCTTTTGCAAAAAAACTGCTGTATACTGAAGTGCCTTCGTATTACACGTGGAATACTAAAAATAAAGTATTTGAACGTCGAAAACAGGGTAAGTCAGTCGACGGCCAACCTACCATCTTCAAAGATACCACGATAGGAAGACTCTACACCGTTCACCCCAATAAACATGAATGCTTCTTTCTACGCCTGCTTTTGGTGAATGTGCCCGGTCCGACATCCTTTGAGTATTTGAGGACTGTAAATGGTACTATACATGACACTTACCGTAGTGCATGCCAAGCTCTGAATTTATTGGAGAATGACCAACACTGGGATAACTGCATCAATGACGCGTGTGAAACGACAACCCCAAGTCAAATTCGTGCATTGTTTGTCTTCATTTTAACAACTTGCTCTCCATCAGCTCCTACAGAGTTATGGGAAAAATATAAGTCAAAAATGTCCGAAGATATACTCCATCGAAAACAGTTAGAGACGTCAGATATGACTTTTGATTTTACATCAGAAATTTATAACTACACTTTAGTTGTTATAGAAGATTTGTGCGTACGTATGGCAAACAAACCTCTTCAGGATTTGGGAATGCCTTCACCTAACCGTATCGCTGCTGTTTCGACATGTGTAGAATTGGATCGTGAACAAAGTTACAGTACGAGTGATCTATTGTCGTATGTACAAAATAACATTTCCAAGTGACGTCCAAAAATGAATTGATTGAAAAAGTATTTCCGAATATTCTAAAAAATTATAAAAATAATAAATGGCTAAGTGAAAGAGCTATTCTTGCACCCAAAAATATAGACGCCCACGAAATCAACAATATTGTTTTGACCAAGATTCGAGACCAGGCAGTCCTTTACAAGTCAGTCGACACAGTTTTGGAACCAAATGAAGCGGTTAATTATCCATCTGAATTTTTAAATTCCGTGGATCTTTCAGGGTTTCCACCACACGTGCTACAACTAAAAATAGGCGTACCAATAATACTTTTAAGAGATATCAACCCACCAAAGCTTTGCAATGGCACGCGACTTGCCGTAAAAAAAACCAATGGAAAACCTAATAGAGGCCACAATCTTGACAGGGCCTTTTGAGGGTGAGGGTGTTCTTATTCTTCGCATTCCCATGATTCCAACGGATCTGCCTTTTCAATTTAAAAGATTGCAATTCCCAATTCGATTAGCATTTGCAATCACCATTAACAAAGCTCAAGGTCAATAATTAGAAAAATGTGGTATAGATCTCAATACTGATTGTTTTTCCCATGGACAATTGTACATTGCATGTTCGAGGGTCGGTAAACCTGACAATTTATTTATATGCAGCGACAATTGGACAGCGAAGAATGTTGTATATTCGCAAGTTTTACGCAGTTAATTTGTATTGTATCTATCTATCTATATAAAAACGAGTTGTGTGTATGCATGTTTGTTTGTTTGTAAAAAGAGCGTTTGCATATGACGTCATTATTAGTACATACGGCTTTGTATATGGACAGACAATGGGAAAGCCAAGAATGTTGTATATTCGCAATTTTTACGTAGTTTGAAACACATATATAAATCTATCTATATTCACAGGTGGGACACAGGGACACAACTACAATGGCGCGTAACTAATATGGCGCGTAACGACTTACGCGCGGGGGGGGGGGGCTTTTGGGGGGGGTGCGAAGCGCCCCACTAACTAGGTGTTGGGGTGGCGAGAAGTGCCACCCCAACAGCTAGTATATATATAAAAATAAGTTGTCTGTGTGTCCGTCGAGTGACGTCACTGTCCGTATATGACGTCTGAATTATTTCATCACATACCAATTCAAAAACGAATGTATTCAAGCCGAAGTAGCTCAGTTATATAACTACATGTGTTGGCGCAGTGGGTTTGACCTTAACGTGGTAACACGGGACCCAGAGTTCGAACCATGCTGCAGGAATGCACTACAGGGCCGACGCAGGGACCTTAGTAGTCCTGAAGCGTCGTTAATCCGATACAAATACAAATACAGTAGCTCAGTTGGTAAAGCGTTATATTCCAGGTTCTAGGTCCGAGAGGTTCCAGGGTCGAACCTTGGCTTTAGCATTAATACAAAAGAAGAAAAAAAACTAAAAAAGATATAAACTACAAAAAAATTGAAAAGAAAATACTAAAAAAAACTAAAAAAGCTAAATAACTAAAAAAAAAACTAAAAAAAGGGTAAAAAACTAAAAACTAAAAAAGTAAAAAAATAAAAACACTAAAAAAAGGTAAAAACTAAAAAAAAACTAAAAACTAATAAAAAAACTAAAAAAACTAAAAAATGAAAAGAAAAAAAAACTAAAAAAAGGGAAAAAACTGACAAATAAAAAAGGAGAAAAAGAAAACTAAAAAAAAAAAATAAAAAAAAAAAAATAAAAAAGGTAAATGTATTCAAGCCGAAGTAGCTGAGTTGGTAAAGCGTTATGTTCCAGGTTCTAGGTCCCAGAGGTTCCAGGTTCGAACCTTGGCTTTAGCATTAATACAAAAGAAGAAAAAAAAACTAAGAAAGAAAAAAAAACTAAAAAAAAACTAAAAAACAGGTAAAAACTACTAAAAAACTAAAAAAGCTAAAAAACTAAAAAAGACGTCATGTTTGTGTGTCGACTGACGCCATGTTTGTCGACTATAAATGACGACTGGGACACAGGGAATGTTTGATTAGCAATCACCATCAACAAAGCTCAAGGGCAATCATTAGAATAATGAGGTATAGATCTGAATACGGATTGTTTTTCCCATGGACAGTTATGTGTTGCATGCTCAAGAGTCGGCAAACCTGACAATCTATTTATATGCACAGACAATGGGACAGCGAAGAATGTTGTATATTCGTAAGTTTTACGAAATTAAAAACATATATATATATATATATATATATATATATATATATATATATATATATATATATATATATATATATATAATATATATTATATATATAATATATTATATATATATATATATAATATAATATATATATAATATTGTTATATATATATAACTTCGTAAAACTTGCGAATATACAACATTCTTCGCTGTCCCATTGTCTGTACATATAAATAGATTGTCAGGTTTGCCGACTCTTGAACATGCAACACATAACTGTCCATGGGAAAAACAATCCGTATTCAGATCTATACCTCATTATTCTAATGATTGCCTTTGAGCTTTGTTGATGGTGATTGCTAATCAAACATTCCCTGTGTCCCAGTCGTCATTTATAGTCGAAAAACTTTTTATAGTATAAAAAGTGTAATTATAAAGATTATTCTTAAGGAAAATTGACCCTCCCTCCTATGGTATGAATCTGGAGAGCCAAAAACGCATGGATCAAGAAGCGTCAGAGCTTTAAGTCCAACCCTGAGAAGAGTCAGAAGCAGTAAAGGCAGAGTAAGGCAAAAGAGAGGCTTTCAAAATAATGTGAACTTCAAGTGGAAGTTGATAATATGGCTTCAAAATATCATAAATTAAATGCTAATTATTTTAATTAAACTTAAAACCGTTTTTCACTCTTAATTTTTACGTCAAATGTGAGCCATCTTGAAACCATTCAAAGCTAGCTTGTTATTGACATGGGCTGAATTTTTAAAATAGAAAATTCAGGGAAAGGGTTTTATTACAATTAAAAAAAGATATGTTTGATTTTGAAAAAGAAATTAGGTATGATCCTTGTTAATTAATGCTTGTTTTAAAGCAACGTTTGAACTTCACATCCCAAACCTTCAAACAAGGGAAATAAGGCTATTTTTATTACAGTCAGTGATGTCAATCAAGGTCGCAGGAGAGCATTGGGCCCAAAACTCATCCCTCTCTAAATTTTGATAAATATCTTTTTTTCAGTATTTTCATTGAAGAATGGCTATTTTGGTACTTTCATTGAAAATTTTGATAATTTGCCCCTCTAGATTTTGGAAAACTAGTTTTGCACCCTCCCTACAGGTTTTATTCAGAGGTTATCGGTGTTTGAACCCTACCCCTACTTCTAAATTTTTTTCGAACTCATAAAAACGCAACAAAAACGCATATAAACACAATTTTGGTGTGTTTTTGGTCCCTAAATTGAGCAGCATATTATTGATTGTAATTACAATTTTAGTAGTTTTTTTATGAAATAAACGCATACCTACCTACCTACCTACCTACCTACCTAAAGATTTTTTCGTAAACCTCCCCTGAACACACCCTTGCCTCCCCCTAATATCCTTGAATTGACGGTAATGATCAATGCCTTTGCTAAACAAGTTCTATTTTTTGTCTTTTGAAGTTTGTACAATGAAGTTTTTTGTTTGTTTTTTCAACCTGTGATTGGCGATAAAAAGATGAGCAAATATGAAATAACTCATTTGATTGCTGAGTATAATGAACAATGAACAAGATTTCAAATAGGGGAATAATGCTATTTGATTTTAGTCAGTCATGTCAGTCATGGCTGCAGGAGAGCATTGAGCCCAAGACTACTCCCTCCCTAAATTTTGAAAAATATTTTTTTTAGTACTTCCATTGAAAATATTGAAAAAGTGCCCCTCTAGATTTTGGAAAATTAGTTTTGCCCCCTACCTCCAGGTTTTTTCTAGGGGTTAACGGTGTTTGAGCCCCCTTACTCCTAATTTTCTTCTAACTTGTAAAAACGTAACAAAAACGCATATAAATATATTTTCGATGTGCTTTTTTAAAGATTTTTTTGTAACCCTTCCCTGACCGCACCCTTGCCTCCCCTTACTTTCCATGAATTGAAGGTAATGATCAACGGCTTCGCTTCAGGACTCTTAAAAAATATAATACATTAAGGTAAAACATCTGTCTTGTAAACACCTCTATTCACAAAAGAACGACGGTTTTCGATTCCTAACGTTCTATCCTTACTGAGGTGTTAATTCTATAAGAAGATAGTAACACTGGCTCTATTATTTTTATTAAATAAAAAAAAACTAGTTTTTTTTACTGAAAGTAAGGAGCGACATTAAAACTTAAAACGAACAGAAATTACTCCGTATATGAAATGGGTTGTCCCCTCCGCAGTCCGTCGCTCTTTACGCTAAAGTTTGACTCTTTGCCACAATTCTACTTTTTAAAACAATTAAAAACTTTAGCGTAAAGAGCGAGGGACTGCGGAGGGGACAACCCATTTCATATACGGAGTAATTTCTGTTCGTTTTAAGTTTTAATGTCGCTCCTTACTTTCAGTAAAAAATACTAGTTTTTTTTATTTAATTTCTGAACGTTTTTGAATTAATGCATGTTTGATTTTGGCTCTCCGCACATAAATTATTGAAATGAAATTAGTATATTAATTTTTTTTTGGGTAAATGGCTTTCTCTTAGTTTTGATCAGACGATTTTGAGAAATAAGGGGTGGGGAAGGAGGCCTAGCTGCCCTCCAATTTTTCGGTTACTTAAAAAGGCTACTAGAACTTTTAATATTCAACGAACGTTTTTATTAGTAAAAAATATACGTAACTTAAGAATTAACTTACGTAACAAACTTTCATATTCTTATATTTTTATTATGTGTACGAGGGGGTTTGTACCCTCGTTAATACCTCGCTCTTTACACTAAATCGTAAGTTTTTTCCCAATTCTTTAAGAATGACCCCTGAATCAAAAAGGCCGTAGAATAAATAGTTGAAATCACTAAAAATATTTTAGCATAAAGAGCGAGGTATTTATCTCCTCCTAAATACCGCGCTCTTTATGCTAAAGTATTTTTAGAACCCCTCATATGCGTAATAATCTCTGTTCGTTTTAAATTTCAATGCTATTCCTTACTTTCATTTGAAAAAACGTTTTCATGTTTATTTTTTCATTGTTTTTTTATAGTAATGCTAGAAAATCCTGCGCCCTTTTCATTGAATTTTTCTCCCCCATGACATATTCCTCAAAGGAAAGATCCTCCCACAAGGCCCTCTCCCATCAACCCCACCCCCCAAACCAAAAAATCGCTATGAAAACGTCTGTACACTTCCCAATAACCATTACTATATGTAAACACTGGTCAAAGTTTGTAACTTGCAGCCCCTCCCTCAGGGATCGTGGGGGAGTAAGTCATTCCCAAAGACATAGTTATTATGGTTTTTGACTATGCTGAACAAAATGGCTATCTTAAAACTTTAATCTGTTGACTTTTGGAAAAAAACTGAGCATGGGAGGGGGCCTATTTGCCCTCCAATTTTTTTGGTCACTTAAAAAGGGCACTAGAACTTTTCATTTCCGTTAGAATGAGCCCTCTCGCGACATTCTAGGACCACTTGGTCAATAAGGTGACCCCTGGGAAAAAAAACAAAAAAAAACAAACAAACAAATAAACACGCACCCGTGATTTGTCTTCTGGCAAAAAATACAAAATTCCACATTTTTTAGATAGGAGCTTGAAATTTTTGCTATAGAGTCCTCTGATATACCGAATGCGATAGTGTGATTTTCGTTAAGATTCTATGACTTTTAGGGGATGTTTCCCCCTTTTTTCCAAAATAGGGCAAATTTTCTCAGGCTCGTAACTTTTGATGACAAAGACTAAATTCATTGAAACTTATATATTTAGAATCAGTGTAAAAATTCAATTCTTTTGATGTATCTTTTAGCATCAAAATTCCGTTTTTTAGAGTTCCATTTACTATTGAGCCGGGTCGCCCCTTACTAAAGTTCCTTACCACGAACTGTTTGAATAGAAAATAATTCAGTATTTCGGGGCTTCTGACATTATTACTCCTTTGCGGAAGTTAGGCTCAAATTGAAAAAGGATTATATTTTTTCTCTGGGCCCCTTCTACCTCTTAGTTCGTTTATTTTCCCGTTAGTTTTCACCTGTTTTCGCTTTATAGTTGTGTTATCTCTTAGCAGTTCTTTCGTTAGTTGAGTTATGGTTGTGGTATATATGTTTTATCGCTCGTATAGTTGTGTTACTTTCAAATTATGCTCCATAATAGAGAGGCTCCGAACACCCAGCATTGTATATTAAGCTCTTAATTTGACGTTTTTTTCTAACGTGACCAGATTCGTCCTGCGCCCTTTTCATTGAACTTTTTTCCCCCATGGCATATTTCTCCAAGGAAATATCCTCCCACATAGCCCCCTCCCTCAACCCTACCCCCAAAACCAAAAAAATCCCCCTGAAAACGTCTGTACACTTCCCAATAACCATTATTATATGTAAACACTGGTTGAAGTTTGTAACTTGCAACCCCTCCCCCAGGGACTGTGGGGGAGTAAGTCATCCCCAAAAACATAGTTATTATGATTTTCGACTATGCTAAACAAAATGGCTATCTCAAAATTTTGATCCGTTGACTTTGGGAAAAAAATGAGCGTGGGAGGGGGCCTAGAAGCCCTCCAATTTTTTTGGTCACTTAAAAAGGGCACTAGAACTTTTCATTTCCGTTAGAATGAGCCCTCTTGTGACATTTTAGGACCACTTGGTCGATACGATGACCCCTGGGAAAAAAAAAAAAACAAAAAAAAAAAAAAAAAAAACAAATAACACGCACCCGTGATTTGTCTTCTGGCAAAAAATGCAAAATTCCACATTTTTGTAGATAGGAGCTTGAAACTTCTACAGTAGGGTTCTCTGATACGCTGAATCTGATGGTGTCATTTTCGTTAAGATCCTATGACTTTTAGGGGGTTTTTCCCCCTATTTTCCTAAATAAGGCAAATTTTCTCAGGCTCGTAACTTTTGATGGCTAAGACTAAACTTGATGAAATTTATATATTTAAAATCAGCATTAAAATGCGATTCTTTTGATTTAGCTATTGATATCAAAATACAATTTTTTAGAGTTTTGGTTACTATTGAGCCGGATCGCTCCTTACTACAGTTCGTTACCACGAACTGTTTGATAATGATTTGCTATAGTGAAGTTGTTACCTTTGAAGAAAATGTTAAACGGTAGATTTTGCGTATGTTGCAGTTTCACAGTATCGTCATTTGAGGCTCTTTGAAGGCAGAGCTAAATATCCGAATTATATTAATGTTTTACTATTTATATTATTAATATATTATTAATATAATATTTTATTAATATTTATTGATTAATATTTTATTTATTATAATATTTTACGTAGCCAACAATTTTAAACCCCACGAGAAACATGACTAAAACTTAAATTTTTGCTTCAGATCTGTCTTGATACTATTGCCTCCGTACAAATCAGTACAACGATTTAAAAAAAGTCCTATTTTTTGTCTATTGAAGTTTTATAAGAAGCTGTATTATGAAACTGTTTTTTTTTTTCAGCCTGTGATTGACGATAAAAAAAGACTGATAAATATGAAAGAATTTGCTGATGATAATGATTGCTGAGGATAATGAACAATGAACAAGTATTTATTTGTAATATCATATCAATAACATGCTGTCTTTGAAGTAAATCGTTAGGGTAAATTGTGAGCTTTTTGTTGACTCTAAAAGAGGATTTTTGACAGTGGTACCAATTAGGGGAGGGGGTGGAGTGGAGCATTTGTTCTCCCCGAGATCTTCTTCCCAACCTAGATTTTTGAAAAATATCAGTTTTTTGTATGCTTTTTATATATTTTTCATGGAAAAAATTTAAAAATTCATCTCCTTAGTTTAAAAAAATAGATTTTATCCTCCTCCACGATTGAGTATTGACACCACTGATTTTTAATGCTTGTCCTCCTTTCTATGACGCTTATCACGTTGTGGTTGTACAAACAAACACAAAAATAACTGTAGATGAATATTAGTTTTGGCCGGTAAAATGGCTTGTGGTAGAGAAAAGGTTCTTGGATGTTAAGAGGGTCAACGCAGCTAGACAAGTTCCTAACTACGAAGATAATTTCCTAGACGGCATATTTTTCAGGTAACAGCGCTATAAAACACGATAAAAAGAAGCAAAATAACGCAGAGGCTGATTTCAAACGACAAATTTGACGTTGGAGCTTCATCAGCAACATCATCTAAGGAAATCTATAGAAAATAACGTCAGATAAGCGTCATAGAATATTATAAAAAATTGTTTATAATAACATCAGATAAGAGAGACACAACAGTTTTTTTGGAAACTTTTTTTTTCTCCAAAAGCAGGAGATTCTCACGCATGATGGTTCATTTCGAAGTCAATGGACAACTGGCTTTACAAAAAAGATAAATAAAACTCTATTATGTAATATGCCTTATAGTTGAGAAATTTTTCTCAGATTTGAGGAGGGTCAACTCAGCATAACAAGTTGTTAACTATGAAGGTAATTTCCCACAAACTACAGGGCGTCACGCAACATCAAATTGTGTCATTTTGACACAAAATGTGTCAGTTTGGCAGCCCAGGCTTAAATACCTGTGGGCTATTAACTTTTAGTTTATATCTGCGTAGGTTTGTCTATAGTATAGCTTATACAATAGACATATAGTGTACTATGTATATACTATAGACATACTATAGACATATACTATACTATAGCTTATTGTCTATAGTATAGCTTTGCTCAACTGCTGGTAATCACAGAACGTAACTAAAAACGTCAAGCGGTGATTATGTATTACTAAGTTAGAAACGCACATTATATGCATTAATCTGTGATGCAATGTTGTTTTAAAATCAACACTTGAAAAAAATAACCTATTCGGGATTTTTTTGGGGGAGGGGGGTTACAAAAAACTTTAGAAAACGTATCAAATATTTGTATATATTCATTTTTGCTACTTTTTTACCCGTCGGACAAACATTTCGGGAAGAGGGTTAGAACCCCCTAGCTCCTCCTGGATGCAGCCTTAACTTGAATTGTAGGATAGGTTGAAAAACTGTCAAACGAATTTTGGGAGGGATGGATGTTTTACATTTTAACAATAAGTACCAGAACTTTTTTGTATTGAAAAAGTATGTAATCTTAATAACAACAAGAACTCAGATGTCTATAGTGACTTTCAGAAAAATCAAGTTGCATACTGTTACCGCATAACATAATTAGACATAATTCGACATTAACATAATTATTAACATTAACACTGTCTCCAAATTTCCACCAAACACACCCACCATTTCTCCAAACACATCCAATCCAAATTTCAAGATATACTACTGCCACAAATCGCTATCAGTAAATAAATGAAACTACCAAACACATCCAATCGAAATTTAGAAATAGATTACTATCACAAATCACTATCAAAGAACAAATGAAACTCAAAACGAACGGAAGTGACAATAAATAGCCGAGTCAAACCCAAACCAGCAAAATTTAACATGAGTAGGGCTGATAACCCCCATGCCTTCTCAAGATAAATAAAAAAAATAGTTTTTTAACTGCACGTAAGGAGTAATATTAAAACTTAAAACGAACAGAAATTACTCCGTATATGAAATGAGTTTTCCCCTCCTCAACGCCTCACTCTTTACGCTGAAGTTTGACTCTTTGCCAAGATTCTACTTTTTAAAACAATTAACAGCTTTAGCGTAAAGAGCGAGGCGTTGAGGAGGGGTCAACCCATTTCGTATATGGAGTAATTTCTGTTCGTTTTAAGTTTTAATGTCGCTCCTTACTTACAGTTAAAAAACTAGTTTTTTTATTTAATTTCTGAACGTTTTTGAATCAATGCATGTTTGATTTTGGCTCTCCACACATAAATTATTAAAATGAAATTTACATATTAATTTCTTTTTTGGCTAAATGGCTTTCTCTTAGTTTTGATCAGACGATTTTGAGAAATAAGGGGTGGGGAAGGAGGCCTAGTTACCATCTGAATTTTTCGGTTACATAAAAAGGCAAAACTTTTAATTTTTAACGAACGTTTCCATTAGTAAAAAATATACTTAACTTAAGAATTAACTTACGTAACAAACTTTTATATTCCTATATTTTTATTTTATATATATAAGGGGGTTTGTACCCTCGTTAATGCCTCGCTCTTTACACTAAATTGCAAGTTTTGTCTCAATTCTTTAAGAATGACCCCTGAATCAGAAAGGCCGTAGAGTAAATAGTTGAAATTACTAAAAATACTTCAGCATAAAAAGCGAGGTATTTATCTCCTCCTAAATACCTCACTCTTTATGCTAAAGTATTTTTAGAACCCCTCATAGGCGTAATAATCTCTGTTCGTTTTAAATTTCAATGCTACTCCTTAGTTTAAATTGAATGAACTTTTTCATGCTTTTTTTCATTGTTTTTTTTTATAGTAGTTTTAGAAAATCCTGAGCCCTTTTCATTGAATTTCTCTTCCCCCATGACATATTTCTCAGAGGAAAGATCCTCCCATATAGCCCCCTCCCCTCAGCCCCACCCCCAAAACCAAAAAATCCCCTGAAAACGTCTGTACACTTCCCAATAACCATTATTATATGAAAATACTGGTCAAAGTTTGCAACTTGCAGCCCCTCCCCCAGGGACTGTGGGGGAGTAAGTCATTCCCAAAGACACAGTTATTATAGTTTTTGACTATGCGGAACAAAATGGCTATCTCAAAATTTTGATCCGTTGACTTTGGAGAAAAATGAGCTTGGGAGGGGGCCTAGGTGCCCTCCAATTTTTTCGGTCACTTAAAAAGGGCACTAAAACTTTTCATTTTCGTTAGAATGAGCCCTTTTGCGGCCTTCTAGGACCACTTGGTCGATACGATGACCCCTGGGGAAAAGAAAGAAAAACAAACAAATAAACACGCACCTGTGATTTGTCTTCTGGCAAAAAATACGAAATTCCACATTTTGTAGATAGGAGCTTGAAATTTTTGCTATAGGGTTCTCTGATACGCTGAATGCGATGGTGTGATTTTCGTTAAGATTCTATGACTTTTACGGGGTGTTACCCCTATGTTCCAAAATAAGGCAAATTTTCTCAGGCTAGTAACTTTTGATGACAGAGACTTAATTTGATAAAACTTATATATTTAAAATCAGCAAGAAAATCCAATTTTTTTTCGTGTATATTTTAGCATCAAAATTACGTTTTTTAGGGTTTCGTTTACTATTGAGCCGGGTCGCTCCTTACTACAGTTCGTTACCACGAACTGTTTGACTAGAACAAAATTTGGGCTTTACTAAAAACAAAATACGTATGAAATGATTTCACCTTTCTTACTATCATAAATAATTTTTCTTTTTATCAAAACCTTAAGAAGCAAATGTCAGTATATGGCAATTAAACTGATAATCCACGGTCATTTGTTTGTTGTTGTTCTTTTATTGTTTTTTTTTCAGTAAAGCGCAGATTGTGTTCTTGTCTTAAGAAGGCATGGGGATTATTAGCCCTACTCATGTTAAATTTTGCTGGTTTGAGTTTGACGCGGCTATTTATTGAAATTTCTGTTCGTTTTCATTTTCATTTATTAATTAATATTTACGTTTGGAAGCTTTACTTCCAAACAAAGGATATTCTCATTCCCTAAAAAATATCGTTTTTGATAATATGTAAGTTAGAGTTATGCTAGATGAAACCTATGTGGCCAGGTGGGGCTCCTACCAATTGGGCCATATGATTTTCAATAAATTTTCATGAGCTATAAAATTTTCACTCAAACCCGCGTGGCGTTTAGTCATTTAAGTTCTTCTGACTCTTGGACCGCTATATAATTATAATGTGTCTTAGACTGTGGTTACCCCCTTCTAATTTTTAGGTGCCCCACCCAATATCTTCATCACCATTCCTTGAAAATAAAAGAATGTAGATTGTTTACCGTCCTTCGTAAAGTTACAGTTAGTAACAGTTATAAGTAACAGTTATTTTTACAAGAAAAATAAAAAAAATTGCACAAACAGTCCAAAAATATGATAATCTGCAAACTTAACCTCCTTTATATCTGGAGGAAAAAAGAAGATAAATTTGCTTGCCACCAGCGGAAGTAGATATTTAATTTTCTTTTAGAATAGCTATTATTACAAGATTACTTTAAGTACGCATTGCAAGTCTCGGTGTTGACTGGTTTTTTTTTGTGGCATTTTCAAAAAGCAAAGTTAAAAAAAACAAATTATATGCAAAATAAAAAATAATGGCAAAACAAAAAGGAGCTTTATATTAAATCTTGAATTGCCAGAATACTGATAAGGAACACGATAGTCGGTTATTGGCAATCCAGGTTGTATCGAGAGGGAAGTTTTAGGGTTTATAATTGACAATTTTATATTTCCTCGTTATTTCTCTACGCTTTTTTCCTGTGTAATATATTTTCATTCCTTTCTCAAATATGATCCGATGATTTTCCGCATCAATTTCATCGCTTATATAAGGGTAATTCGTATAAAAAGGCTGAACAAATATTGGCACTCTCTCAAAATAGAAAAGTAAAGAGCTCCATAAAGCCAAAAATGAGCAGAAATAAATATTATTTGTTTAGACCAGCAAACTTCGCATCGAAGGAGTTGTCGTAGAAACTTCAACAAGGGCTCATTCAATTGGAAAGTAGAAGGGCGAGTGTCCTTTTTAAATAGCTGAAAGTGATCGAAGTGCAACAAGCCTCCCTTCCACGCTCCAACAGCGTGGAACGCTCCAACCCTCCAACAGCACTCAGGGCAAGGATTATAAGTTATGCCCGGGGGTAATATAAGGTATAAATACAAAAGTTGATTCTAAAAAGTTGGGAATGGGCTCATTTGACTGGATATCATATGTTATGCTGTCCTTTTTATGATTCAGAGGGATCAGAAGGTGGATACTCCTCTTACACCTCGTATTTTCCCGTAATGCATCTGATATAAGTTTTGAGATGGCCATTTGTTGTTGCAAAAAATTCAAATGTATATAAGGGGCATATAAGGTACATAAAGAAAGGGTGATCGCATAAAGTTTGGAGGGGGCTCATTGGATTGTTATTAAGAAGTTCAAGAGCTTTTTTCAAGACTCAGAGTGATAGGAGGGTGGATACCCCACAACCTCGTATTTCCCCAAATGTATCTGACATAAATATTGAAATGGCCGTTTTTTGTCGTGGAAACTTCAAAAACAGCCTTTTCGATTAAAAGTTCAAAGAGCCAGGGTCCCTTTAAATAGTCAAAAGTGATTGGCGGGAAACTCACAGCTCCCCCTACCCCACCCACTCTTTCCTCAATCACAACCAATCAAAGTTTTGAGGTAACCACTTTGTTCAACATAATTTTAAGGTCCCGTATGTCATGTCTTTGAGAATGACATCCCCCCAGTTTTTGGGCTCTTTTTCAGATTCAAAGTGATCGGAAGCTGGATACCCTCCCCCCACATGCACACACACATTTTGTATTTTCCCAAAAAGTATCTAATGAAAATTTTGAGATGGCCATTTGTTGACAGTCAAAAGTAATTGTGGGGGGCAACTAACCCCCTTACCACGCCGAAGCAGAGATAAGAGTGGTTTACTTCTGGATGAAATGGTTGGGACTTGTAAGAATGATATTGAAGCCAGGGGCCATGGTTATATCGAGGAGTGGAGGGAGAGCCGTAGTGTGTAATAAGTTTTGAGGCGTTAAGGGATTCAGCATGCATTTTTGTAAAAAGACGAGGATGTTATGAGTGCTACAGTTTTTATTAAACTCGAGTGAGTAAAATTGAACTGAACTAGATTAAACTTTTATGTTCACTGGAAACATTTTAACTTTAATTTTGAAAAAAATTTATAAAATTTGGACTTTTGTAAGCTTAAAGAGGCAGCAATTAATTCAAGGTGGATTAATAAATAAGAACAAATGACTTGATGCGGAAAATTATGTTACAAATAATGAATAAAGAGTTGTGATCATAATCACATTTGGCTATGAATACTTAAATTAGCTACAGTTTATATTATAAAAGATAAAAATTTTGCACAAATAGTCCAAAAGTATGCTTATCTGCATTCTTGACCCACTTAATATTTGAAGCAAAAAAGAATATAAATTTGTTTCCGACCAGCAGAAGTAGATATTTTCTTTTCTCTTGGAAAAGCTATTTTTAAAGATTACTTTAAGCACACATAGCAGGTGGCGGTGTTAGCTTGTTTTTTGTGGCATTGTCTAAGAACGAAGTTAAAAGAAACAAATTAAATGAAAAATATAATCTAACGGGTAAATAAAAACGAAGCCTTAGGTTTAAAGCCATAGGTTCCTTGATTAGGTTTTGATGTTTAATATTTCAATTTTACTTTTTGTTTATTATTATTATTATTATTTATCGAAGTCTACGTTATTTCCCAGCTGTATACACTAAAAGTATTTTTTTTTATTACGTTATTATGAGTTTAAGTTATTTAAGAATTATTTTATTTAAGAATTAACGACGCTTCTTGACTACTAAGGTCCCTGGGTCGGCCCTGCAGTGCATTCCTGCAGCGTGATTCGATCTCTGGGTCCCGTAGGTTAGAGTTTAAGTTTTGTAACGAGTTATTAATTCAAATTTTATTCAAAACTGCTTTGAGATATTAGCCATGTCATCTTGTCAGCTTATCTAAAGGATTAGTAAGCATAAGAAGATCTGGAAGAAAATCAATAGAAAACACGAACTGGATTCTCTTTCGACATCATGTCCAATTTCTCTGGTGAATATGTATTTTCCTCAAAACAAGTTTCAAGCTAGGTCATCCTTTGATCAATTTTCTCAGGGTCCCCTGAGAAAATCGATCAATAAACGTTATGACGTTAAATAAACGTCAAATCAATAAATCAAATAAATCAAAATATCAATAAATCAAATCAACAAACGTTAAACGTTAAAACGTATGACGATCAATAAACGTTATGAGGTTATTGCAGCACTTGCTCTTTGGTCTGTTAAGGGGGAAATCCAAATACTTGACTGTTGGCTTTTAATAATAGAACAATGCATGTAAAAAAAAAATCGCGTGCTAACCAACGGTGTCTGTAGATCAGATACCGATCTTCAGAATTTTTTCCTTTAAATTTAAATTAAAAGTTAAATTAATTTTAAATTTGAATTCAAATCATCCGACGCTCATCAAAGGGTACTGCGTATAAAAAGGCTGGACACGTTTTGTCACTCTCGCTTTTTATTTCTAAACGCATCATTCAAAAGAACCTCTCAACGAAAAACTTGTGTAAGGTCAATTAAGAAAATGTCATTCGGTTTCTTCCATGCACAGTCTTCTCTTTTTACTGCTTATCTGTTCTAAGTTGGGGCATTTTATAGTCAATTATCCAAATATATCACCTACATAGCCATTCACCAAGGTCCTTTTCGTCATAAGGGACCTCCCGACGATAGAACTAAAATCACGAAAAATGCATCAATACCCTTTTTTTCTTTGTATCAGCTTCAAAATTAATCTCCAACCCCTCAAACAGTTTCAAATAGCCCTAGGCTATATAAATAACTAACGGTAAAATTCTAGTCAATTGACTTCTTGCTATCTCAGAAAGGGTTTAGTTTAGGAAAATGAAACTTTCAGGGATGAATATACAGACTAAAGTATGTCCCAGAAGGTATTTTGAAGCAACTACCTCCACTCCTGCTCCCTCTAGAGGGCCCTGACCTTTGATGACCTTTAAAATATGTGTTATATAAGTGAAACCTTGCAAAATAGATTTTCTGCTTAATTGAAGTACAACAAAATTTTTTCAGCTTCATAACTTTGCTCAATTCCATTTTATAAGATTTTAAATATATGCAAATACATTTCCTAAATTTTGAAAAAAAAACATTGATATGGCTGAAAATTCTACTCAAATAACAGGAATTGCATTTTCAGAACTAAAGGCAGAGAAAAAGCAGCCAGTAACTGAAAATTAAGGTAAAATGTTGTTTTGTCAAAATTTCAATAGGTCATGTATTCAGGTCTATTCATAGACGTGTCGTGTAGGCAAATTTCAGGGCCCCCTAAAGGGAGAAGGAGCGGAAGTGGGTACTTTAAAATACCTTCCCGGGACACACTTTAGCCTGTAGACCCATTTCTTAAAATTTCATTTTCCTAACCTAAACCCTTTCCGACATAGCAAGAAGTCAATTAACTAGAATTTTACCATAGCTAACTACACATAATACACAGCAAGCATAATTTATCATATTTCCTCGTTAATTCTTTACGCTTTTTTCCTGTGTAATATATTTTCATTCCTTTTTCGATTATGATCTGTTGATTTTCCGTATCAATTTCATGTAGTATCTAAATCTCTCATCTATTTACCTTGTGACAGCGAAATGGTGAAAGCAACGCCCGGGAATTACCGGTGCCGAGGTTCAATCCCCTCTGTCGCAAGGAAGTCAAATGCGAGGTAACGATTGAAAATTTTTGGAAATGTGGAAAAATATGTAAACTCAAGAAAAAAAATGTAGGCATTCTATGCTTTAAGGTGCATAGGCTACATCCAGGTCTATGACTCTACTTGGTGGTATACGACAAAATTGATTGTTTTGATTGTTGATTGATTGTTGGACACAGGACACTCCTGTGTCCAAGGACCAAAGTCTGTGTGTCTGTCTACTGACGTCATGTTTGTGTGTCGACTGGCGTCATGTTTGTCAACTGACGTATCTATCTATATATATAAAAATAAGTTGTTTGTGTGACTGTCGAGTGACGTAACTGTTTGCATATGACGTCTGAATTATTTCATCACATACCAATTCAAAAACGAATGTATTCAAGCCGAAGTAGCTCAGTTGTATAATACCTGTGTTGGTGCAGTGGGTTTGACCTTAGCGTGGTAATACGAGACCCAGAGATTGAACCATGCTGCAGGAATGCACTACAGGGCCAACGCAGGGACATTAGTAGTCAAGAAGCGTCTTTAATCCGATACAAATGCAGTAGCTCAGTTGGTAAAGCGTTATGTCCCAGGTTCTAGGTTCCTAAAGATTCCAGGTTCGAACCTTGGCTTTAGCATTAATACAAAAGAATAAAAAAAACTTAAAAAGATAAAAACTACAAAAAAAAACTAAAAAGAAAATCTATCTATATATATAAAAATAAGTTGTCTGTGTGTGGATCTGTGGATCTGTGGATCAGGTGACGTCATGTTTCGGCTGACGTCATGAAATTAGTTGCCATCATTTTTGCTTTGAAGGTGACGTCATTCAAGTTATATAAGACATATGTTCGCGTAGAATTCTATTAATGTTTAAGTTTACAATGACTGATGAAGATGCTCAAAGAGTCTATGCCAAAAAACTTGCTGCTGATAGAGAAAGTAAGAAAAGAAAGCGTTCCGAGGAATCACAAGAACAGCAAGAAAACAGGCTTGCGGCTAAAGAACGCAAAACCGCGCAGTTAGATGAAAATCCACCTGGACAGCGAGAGTCAAAACATATCAAAACTGAAAATGATAGCGATGATGATTGGGTTTGGGATTTTGACTTGGATAAGGTCATCGATGCCTACCAGATTTAAGTTAAAAAAACAAAGGTTCGTCGATATGTACTTCATAGTGACGCTGAAAAATAAAGAAGAAAAAGAAAACTGAAAAAAGAAAAAAGGTAAAAAACAAAAAAAAAACTAAAAAGAAAAAACACTCAAAGAGAAATTACAGACCGGGACACAAATGACGACCGAGACAGAGGGAATATAAGTGACGACCGGGAACCTCAAAGAGAAATTACAGACTGGGACACCCGGACACAAATCACGACCGGGACACAGGGAATATAAATGACGACCGGGACACAGGGACACAACTACAACGAGGACGCCGGGGGCACAGGTGGGATATATAAATGACGACCGGGACACAGGGATTGTTCGAATAGAAATTACAGACCGGGACACCGGGACACAAATGACGACCGGGACACAGGGAATATAAATGACGACCGGGACACTCAAAGAGAAATTACAAACTGGGACACCGGGACACAAATGACGACCGGGACACAGGGAATATAAATGACGACCGGGACACAGGGACACATCATTAGAATAATGAGGTATAGATCTGAATACGGATTGTTTTTCCCATGGACAATTATGTGTTGCATGTTCAAGAGTCAGTAAACCTGACAATCTATTTATATGCACAGACAATGGGACAGCGAAGAATGTTATGTTTTACGTAGTTAAAAACATATATTTATATCTATCTCTATTCACAGGTGGGACACAGGGACACAACTACAATGGCGCGTAACTAATATGGCGCGTAACGACTTACGCGCGCAGGGGGGCTTGGGGGGGCGCGAAGCTCCCCACCAACTAGGTGTTGGGGTGGCGCGAAGCGCCACCCCAACAGCTAGTATATATATAAAAATAAGTTGTCTGTGTGTCCGTCGAGTGACGTCACTTTCCGTATATGACGTCTGAATTATTTCATGACATACCAATTCAAAAACGAATGTATTCAAGCCGAAGTAGCTCAGTTATATAACTACCTGTGTTGGCGCAGTGGGTTTGACCTTAACGTGGTAACACGGGACCCAGAGTTCGACTCATGCTGCAGGAATGCACTACAGGGCCGACGCAGGGACCTTAGTAGTCAAGAAGTGTCGTTAATCCGATACAAATACAAATACAGTAGCTCAGTTGGTAAAGCGTTATATTCCAGGTTCTAGGTCCGAGAGGTTCCAGGGTTGAACCTTGGCTTTAGCATTAATACAAAAGAAGAAAAAAAACTAAAAAAGATAAAAACTACAAAAAAATTGAAAAGAAAATGCTAAAAAAAACTAAAAAAGCTAAATAACTAAAAAAAAACTAAAAAAAGGGTAAAAACTAAAAACTGAAAAAGTAAAAAATAAAAAAAACAAAAAAAGGTAAAAACTAAAAAAAAACTAAAAACTAATAAAAAAAACTAAAAAAACTAAAAACTGAAAAGAAAAAAAAACTAAAAAAAGGGAAAAAACTGACAAATAAAAAAGGAGAAAAAGAAAACTAAAAAAATAAAATAAAAATAAAAAAAATAAAAAAGGTAAATGTATTCAAGCCGAAGTAGCTGACATGGTAAAGCGTTATGTTCCAGGTTCTAGGTCCGAGAGGTTCCAGGTTCGAACCTTGGCTTTAGCATTAATACAAAAGAAGAAAAAAAACTAAAAAAGAAAAAAAACTAAAAAAAAACTAAAAAACAGGTAAAAACTACTAAAAAACTAAAAAAGCTAAAAAACTAAAAAAGACGTCATGTTTGTGTGTCGACTGACGTCATGTTTGTCGACTATAAATGACGACTGGGACACAGGGAATGTTTGATTAGCAATCACCATCAACAAAGCTCAAGGGCAATCATTAGAATAATGAGGTATAGATCTGAATACGGATTGTTTTTCCCATGGACAGTTATGTGTTGCATGTTCAAGAGTCGGCAAACCTGACAATCTATTTATATGTACAGACAATGGGACAGCGAAGAATGTTGTATATTCGCAAGTTTTACGAAGTTAAAAACATACATATATATATATATATATATATATATATATATATATATATATATATATATATATATATATATATATATTCACAGGTGGGACACAGGGACACAACTACAATGGCGCGCAACTAATATGGCACGTAACGACTTACGCGCGCGGGGGGGGGGCTTGGGGGGGCTCGAAGCGCCCCCACTAACTACGTGTTGGTGTGGCACGAAGCGCCACCCCAACAGCTAGTAATAATATAATTCATAAGCATAACTCAGAAAACAACACCCATTAACATAGCGCTTAAATATCTATTTTATTACAGAAATGATGACAAAACTGTTTTTCCATTAAATGAGACAATTAAGGGGAAAATAATTCTAAAGTGTAATTTTTATATTTTTCAGTTTTTTTTTCATACTCATCTGTGTGCATCTTTTGTATGTAAAGAGGGTATACATAAATTATTATTATTATTATTATTATTATTATCCACCTAGCCTCTCTTATATAGAAAAAACAACAACACATACACATAACTTTACAACAAAATAGTCATATTAATTATTTTTTTTGCCGATTTCAGCCCACAGCCCTTGGCACAAATCTCTCATCTATTCACCTTGTGACAGCGGAATGGGGAAAGCCATGCTCGGGAACAACCAGTGCCGAGGTTCAATTGCTCCTGTCGCAAGGAAACTTCTTTATCCATAATTAATCAATAATTTTTGGAAATAGGGAATATGTTGATACACTTAAGGAAAAAAATTTAGGCAATCTATGCGTTTAGGGACATAAGTTACACCCAGCTCTTTGATTTTGCCTATTACTATTGCACGAAATCAATTGTTTTTTCTCAGAGAAAAGCTAAACTTCGAAAAGAGCTCATTCGATTAGAAATTGAAAGGGCTAATGCCCTTTTAATAGACAAAAGTTATTGGAGGGTAACAAACACCCCTCCTGCGTCCACCATTTTTCCAAATACATCCAATCAAAATTTTAAGATAGCCATTTTGTTCAACATTAGTAAAAGGTAAAAAAAATATGTCTTTGAGGATGACAAACCCCCAGACCTCTCAGGACAAGGGTTTGAATTATTCTCTGGGGGTATATAAGGTAAATATAGAAAAGATCATTGTATAAACTTCGGAAGCCAATCATTACATTGCTAATCAGAAGATTTAGTAGTCTTTTTGAGATTCAGAGTGATCAGAGGGTGGATACCCCCCTCCCTATAACAAATTTTGTATTTTCCCAAAATGAATCTTATAGAAATTTTTAGATGGCCATTTGTTGTCTTAAAAACTTTGAAAAGAGCTCATTCAATTGGATTTTGAAAGGGCTAGTGCCCTTTTTTTAGTCAAAAGTAATTGGAGGCTAACTAACGCCCACTATTTTCCAAACACATCCAATAAAAATTTTGAGATTGCTATTTTGTTCATCGTAGTTAAAAAGTCCAGAAATTATGTCTTTAAGAATGAAAACCCTCAAACAGCCCTCAGGGCAAGGGTTGTAAATTATGTCCTGGGGGCACATAAGGTACATATAGAAAGGGCGATCGTATAAATTTCGGAGGGGGATCATTGAACTACCTTAAGAAGTTCAAGAGAATTTTGTAAGACTCTTAAGAGTGATAGGAGGGTGGATACCCCCCACACCTTGTATTTTTCCGAAATACATCTAATAGAAATTTGGAGATAACCATTTTTTTCGTAGAAACTTCAAAAACAGCTCTTTCGGTTAAAGACTCAAAGAGCCATTGCCCTTTTTCAATAGTTGAAAGTTGATTGGAGTGCAATCAACCCCCCTCCCATGCCCACCATTTCCTCAAAACACATCCAATCAAAATTTTGAGTTAGCTATTTTGTTCAACATAATAAATAAATCTGTAAAATATGTCTTTGAGGTTATCAACCGTTCCCCCACAGCCCTAAGGGCAAGGGTTGTAAGTTATGCCCTGGGGGCATAAAAGGTATACACAGAAAGGATGACTGGATAAACTTCGGGGGCGGGTCTGATTAGATTATTAATCTGAAATTCTAGTCCCCTTTTTAAGATTCAGAGTTATCGGAGGGCAGATATCCCCCAAACCTCTATTTTCTAGAAATGCACGAAACATAAGTTTTGAGATGGCCATTTATTGCTGTAAAAACTTTAAAAACAGCTAACTAGATTGGAAATTGAAAGGTCCAGTGCCCTTTTTACTAGTCGAAAGTGAGTGGAGGGCAACACACCCCCCTCCCACGTCCACCGTTTCTACAAACCGGTCTAAAGGTGCTCAAAATCCTTTTTTTTTCTTTTCATCAGCTTCAAAATTCATCTCCAACCCCTCAAACAGTTTCAAATAGCCCTAGGCTATATAAATAATTAACGGTAAAATTCTAGTTAATTGACTTCTTGCTATCTCAGAAAGGGTTTAGTTTAGGAAAATGAAACTTTCAGGGATGAATCTACAGACTAAAGTATGTCCCAGAAGGTATTTTGAAGCAACTACCTCCACTCCTGCTCCCTCTAGAGGGTCCTGACCTTTGATGACCTTTAAAATATGTGTTATATAAGTGAAACCTTGCAAAATAGATCTTCTGCTTAATTGAAGTACAACAAAATATTTTCAGCTTCATAACTTTGCTCAATTCCATTTTATAAGGTTTTAAATATATGCAAATACATTTCCTAAATTTTGAAAAAAAAACATTGATATTGCTGAAAATTCTACTCAAATAACAGGAATTGCATTTTCAGAACTAAAGGCAGAGAAAAAGCAGCTAGTAACTGAAAATTGAGGTAAAATGTTGTTTTGTCAAAATTTCAATAGGTCATGTATTCAGGTCTATTCATAGACGTGTCATGCAGGCAAATTTCAGGGCCCCGTAAAGGGAGAAGGAGCGGAAGTGGGTACTTTAAAATACCTTCCCGGGACACACTTTGGCCTGTAGACCCATTTCTTAAAATTTCATTTTTCCTAACCTAAACCCTTTCCGACATAGCAAGAAGTCAATTAACTAGAATTTTACCATAACTAGCTACACATAATACACAGCAAGCATAATTTATCATATTTCCTCGTTATTTCTTTACGCTTTTTTCCTGTGTAATATATTTTCATTCCTTTTTCGATTATGATCTGTTGATTTTCCGTATCAATTTCATGTAGCATCTAAATCTCTCATCTATTTACCTTGTGACAGCGAAATGGTGAAAGCAACGCCCGGGAATTACCGGTGCCGAGGTTCAATCCCCTCTGTCGCAAGGAAGTCAAATGCGAGGTAACGATTGAAAATTTTTGGAAATGTGGAAAAATATGTAAACTCAAGAAAAAAAATGTAGGCATTCTATGCTTTAAGGTGCATAGGCTACATCCAGGTCTATGACTCTACTTGGTGGTATACGACAAAATTGATTGTTTTGATTGTTGATTGATTGTAATGATGTTATGTTAATGATGTAATGATGTGATTGATTGTAATGATGTTATACGATGTTATGATCAGACAATTTTTGGAAATGTGGAAAAATATGTAAACTCAAGAAAGAAAAAAGTAGGCATTCTATGCTTTAAGGTGCATAGGCTACATCCAGGTCTATGACTCTACTTGGTGGTATACGACAAAATTGATTGTTTTTTCTCAGAGAAAAACTCCTGTGTCCAAGGACCAAAGTCCAATTCCGTGTGTGGCAGAATTTACGCGTGTTGCATGTAGCAAGGCTTTATTACTTGAAAATTTGTAACCATAATTTTTTTTCATTAGCAAACTATTTAAGTTTGTGGTAAATTAAAAAAACTATGTAATATGTATATGGTACATAGCCTACATTTAATTCTATAATTCCTTCATAGTCATATTATTTAACATCAGTAGATTTTTTTTGAAAGACGAACTACTTATCTCTCGAATCTAAACAACTGGAACCAATGGTGTATCCAAGATTTTTGTTGGGGGATGGGTATTTTTGAGGGGAGTGGAGGATACAAAAAAACTTCACAAGACACAGCAAAAACTTTTATGTGAGTCGAACAAAAATTTCAGGGGCGGGGCATTATCATAATATGTTAAGATAAGGTGCATAAAATTATCAAGTTCAGTCAAGGTCCATTAAAAAAGCTATATGTTCAGTAGCTCATAGACTAATAAACTTGGTTTCATCTTTAGTTTGATTAAATAAGAAAAACAAGTTTTTTTTAACTGCAAGTAAAGAGCGACTATCACTATCAAAGAATAAAAGGAACTCAAAACGAACAGAAGTTACAATAAATAGGCGAGTCAAACCCAAACCAGCAAAATTTAACATGAGTAGGGCTGATATCCCCCATGCCTTCTCAAGATAAATAAAAATAAATAGTTTTTTAACTGTAAGTAAGGAGTAACATTAAAACTTAAAACGAACAGAAATTACTCGTAACTCAAAAAACCACTGACAAAACAATGACAAAACCCGTAAATCTTCTATATATATAAAAATAAGTTGTTTGTCTGCATGTTTGTCAACTGACGTATCTATCTATATATATAAAAATAAGTTGTCTGTGTGTCTGTCGAGTGACGTCACTGTTCGCATATGACGTCTGAATTATTTCATCACATACCAATTCAAAAACGAATGTATTCAAGCCGAGGTAGCTCAGTTATATAACTACCTGTGTTGGCGTAGTGGGTTTGACCTTAGCGTGGTAATACGGGACCCAGAGATCGAACCATGCTGCAGGAATGCACTACAGGGCCGACGCAGGGACCTTAGTAGTCAAGAAGCGTCGTTAATCCGATACAAATACAGTAGCTCAGTTGGTAAAGCGTTATGTCCCAGGTTATAGGTTCCTAGATATTCCAGGTTCGAACCTTGGCTTTAGCATTAATACAAACGAAGAAAAAAAAACAAAAAAGATAAAAACTACAAAAAAAACTAAAAAGAAAATCTATATATATATAAAAATAAGTTGTCTGTGTGTCTGTCGAGTGACGTCACTGTCCGTATATGACGTCTGAATTATTTCATCACATACCAATTCAAAAACGAATGTATTCAAGCCGAAGTAGCTCAGTTATATAACTACCTGTGTTCGCGTAGTGGGTTTGACCTTAGCGTGGTAATACGGTACCCAGAGTTCGAACCATGCTGCAGGAATGCACTACAGGGCCGACGCAGGGACCTTAGTAGCCAAGAAGCGTCGTTAATCCGATACAAATACAAATACAGTAGCTCAGTTGGTAAAGCGTTATATTCCAGGTTCTAGGTCCGAGAGGTTCCAGGGTCGAACCTTGGCTTTAGCATTAATACAAAAGAAGAAAAAAACTAAAAAACATAAAAACTACAAAAAAAATATAAAAAGAAAATACTAAAAAAAACTAAAAAAGCTGAAAAACTAAAAAAAAACTAAAAAAAGGGTAAAAAACTAAAAACTAAAAATTAAAAAAAAATAAAAAAACTAAAAAAAGGTAAAAACTAAAAAAAAACTAAAAACTAATAAAAAAAGTAAAAAAATCTAAAAACTGAAAAAGAAAAAAAACTAAAAAAGAGGAAAAAAACTGACCAATAAAAAAGGAGAAAAAGAAAACTAAAAAAAAAAAAAATAAAAAAAATAAAAAACGTAAATGTGTTCAAATCGAAGTAGCTGAGTTGGTAAAGCGTTATGTTCCAGGTTCTAGGTCCGAGAGGTTCCAGGTTCGAACCTTGGCTTTAGCATTAATACAAAAGAAGAAAAAAAAACTAAAAAATAAAAAAAAAATAAAAAAAATAAAAAACAGGTAAAAACTACTAAAAAACTAAAAAAGCTAAAAAACTAAAAAAGACGTCATGTTTGTGTGTCGACTGACGTCATGTTTGTAGACTATAAATGACGACTGGGACACAGGGACACAACTAAAACGGGGACGCCGGGGGGCACAGGGGGATATATAAATGACGATGGGGACACAGGGAATGTTTGATTAGCAATCACCATCAACAAAGCTCAAGGGCAATCATTAGAATAATGAGGTATAGATCTGAATACGGATTGTTTTTCCCAACGACAGTTATGTGTTGCATGTTCAAAGTCGGTAAACCTGACAATCTATTTATATGTACAGGCGATGGGACAGCGAAGAATGTTGTATATTCGCAAGTTTTACGTAGTTAAAAACATATATATATATATATATATATATATATATATATATATATATATATATATATATATATATATATATATATATATATATATATATATATGTATATATATATATATATATATATATCTATATTCACAGGTGGGACACAGGGACACAACTACAATGGCGCGCAACTAATATGGTGCGTAACGACTTACGGGCGTGGGGGGGGGGCTTGGGGGGTTCGAAGCGCCCCCACTAACTACGTGTTGGAGTGATGCGAAGCGCCACCCCAACAGCTAGTAATAATATAATTCATAAGCATGACTCATAAAACAACACCCATTAACATAGCGCTTAAATATCTATTTTATTACAGAAATGATGACAAAACTGTTTTTCCATTAAATGAGACAATTAAGGGGAAAATAATTCTAAAGTTTAATTTTTATATTTTTCAGTTTTTTTTCATACTCATCTGTGTACATCTTTTGTATGTAAAGAGGGTATACATAAATTATTATTATTATTATTATTATCCTCCTAGCCTCTCTTATATATAAAAAACAACAACACATACACATAACAATACAACAAAATAGCCACATTAATTATTTTTTTTTGCCGATTTCAGCCCACATCCTTTGGCACAAATCTCTCATCTATTCACCTTGTGACAGCGGAATGGGGAAAGCCGCGCTCGGGAACAACCCATGCCGAGGTTCCATTGCTCCTGTCGCAAGGAAACTTCTTTATCCATCATTAATCAATAATTTATTGGAGGGTAACAAACACCCCTCCTGCGTCCACCATTTTTCCAAATACATCCAATCAAAATTTTAAGATAGCCATTTTGTTCAACATTAGTAAAAGGTAAAAAAAATATGTCTTTGAGGATGACAAACCCCCAGACCTCTCAGGACAAGGGTTTGAATTATTCTCTGGGGGTATATAAGTTAAATATAGAAAAGATCATTGTATAAACTTCGGAAGCGAATCATTAGATTGCTAATCAGAAGATTTAGTAGTCTTTTTGAGATTCAGAGTGATCAGAGGGTGGATACCCCACTCCCTATCACAAATTTGTATTTTCCGAAAATGAATCTTATAGAAATTTTTAGATGGCCATTTGTTGTCTTAAAAACTTTGAAAAGAGCTCATTCGAATGGATATTGAAAGGGCTAGTGCCCTTTTTTTAGTCAAAAGTAATTGGAGGCTAACTAACACCCACTATTTTCCAAACACATCCAATAAAAATTTTGAGATTGCTATTTTGTTCATCGTAGTTAAAAAGTCCAGAAATTATGTCTTTAAGAATGAAAACCCTCAAACAGCCCTCAGGGCAAGGGTTGTAAGCTATGTCCTGGTGGCATATAAAGTACATATAGAAAGGGCGATCGTATAAATTTCGGAGGGGGATCATTGAACTGCATTAAGAAGTT
Source organism: Artemia franciscana (assembly GCF_032884065.1). Lineage (NCBI taxonomy): Eukaryota > Metazoa > Arthropoda > Branchiopoda > Anostraca > Artemiidae > Artemia > Artemia franciscana. The sequence goes on from NC_088882.1 coordinate 10,245,134, forward strand.
CAAGAGAATTTTGTAAGACTCTTAAGAGTGGTAGGAGGGTGGATACCCCCCACACCTTGTATTTTTCCGAAATACATCTGATAGAAATTTGGAAATAACCATTTTTTTTTCGTAGAAACTTCAAAAACAGCTCTTTCGGTTAAAGACTCAAAGAGCCATTGCCCTTTTTCAATAGTTGAAAGTTGATTGGAGTGCAACCAACCCCCCTCCCATGCCCACCATTTCCTCAAACACATCCAATCAAAATTTTGAGTTAGCTATTTTGTTCAACATAATAAATAGATCTGTAAAATATGTCTTTGAGGTTATCAACCGTTCCCCCACAGCCCTAAGGGCAAGGGTTGTAAGTTATGCCCTGGGGGTATAAAAGGTATACATGGGAAGGGTGACTGGATAAACTTCGGGGGCGGGGCTATTTAGATTATTAATCTGAAATTCTAGTCCCCATCGGAGGGCGGATATCCCCCAAACCTCTATTTTCTAGAAATGCACGAAACATAAGTTTTGAGATGGCCATTTAACTCTGTAGAAGCTTCAAAAACAGCTAACTAGATTGGAAATTGAAAGGTCCAGTGCCCTTTTTACTAGTCGAAAGTGAGTGGAGGGCAACACACCCCCCTCCCACGTCCACCGTTTCTACAAACCGGTCTAATCAAAATTTTAAAACAGCCATCTTGTTCAACGTAACTGAAAAGTCCGGAAATTATGTCTTTGAGGATGATTCCCTCCTCTTATAGCCCTCAGAGAAGTGATTTTAATTTATGCTCTGGAGGCATATAAGGTACAAATATAAAGGATGATTGTATAAACTTTAGAGGGGGCTCATTGGATTGGTAATCAGAAGTTTTAGTGCCTTTTTCAAGATTCAGACTGATCGGAGGGCTGATGCCCTCCCTCACACCTCAGGTTTTCCAGAAAAGCATGTGATGGAAAATTTGAGATGGTCTTAGAATCTTTGAAAAGAGCTCATTTGATTGGGCATTGAAAGGGTTAGTGCCCTTTTTAATAGTCAAAAGTGGTTGGAGGGTAAATAACCCCTCCCACGCCCACCATTTCTCCAAACACATCCAATCCAAATTTCAAGATATACTACTACCACAAATCACTATCAGTAAATAAATGAAACTACCAAACACATCCAATCGAAATTTCGAAATAGATTACTATCACAAATCACTATCAAAGAATAAATGAAACTCAAAACGAACAGAAGTTACAATAAATAGCCGAGTCAAACCCAAACCAGCAAAATTTAACATGAGTAGGGCTGATAACCCCCATGCCTTCTCAAGATAAAAAAAAATAGCTTTTTAACTGTAAGTAAGGAGTAACATTAAAACTTAAAACGAACAGAAATTACTCCGTATATAAAATGGGTTATCCCCTCCTCAACACCTCTGTCTTTACGCTAAAGCTTTTTATTGTTTTAAGAAGTAGAGTTGTGACAAAGAGGCAACCTTAAGCGTAAAGAGCGGGGCGTTGAGGAGGGGAAGACCCCTTTCATATAAGGAATAATTTCTGCTCGTTTTAAGTTTCAATGTCGCTCCTTACTTGCAGTTAAAAAAAAAATGTTTCTTTTATTTAATCAACAATAGGGACGAAGGCGAACTACAAGAAAAATATATGTAATTATTGGTATATTTGTGAAAATAGTTCATTAAATATTTACATAAATGTTTACTCTTCGTTTATATAGAACCTGAAAAGTAAGAATGTTTTGTATTGCAAAATACTACCAAAATAAATAGACTTCCTTCATTATTCTTGTAATTGTAGTCGCCAAATTATTGTCTGCTCCTGTAATTTTTCGTCGTTTTCTGTTTGTAGAATCTTGGGAACATAAAAGGTTTTGTTACATAATTCAACATAATAGTTAGACAACCCTGCTGAGTATTGTGATGAACCTCCAACTCCAATAGGCAATATATTTATAGGCTATTAAATATAATTATCTGAAGATAACAAGGTGGCACTTGAAGATAATGAATCACTTTAAAGATGCTTATTATGATAGGTGAGAATTGTGGAAACAAAAATGAATTAAATCTTGATTGTTTCGTTTTCTTTTGGACCGAGAAGGATAGACCTGAAGAAGAAGAACAGTCAGGACAGGACTTACCAATAGGCCTGGGCCTAGGGACACACATTTTCAGGGAGTGTAATAAATTATCATTGAGCAATTTTTTCGTCAACGAAAACTACATTGATTCGAATTATCTTCAGTGCCAGGTGCACTCCGCCGCCGTGTAAATCACGGCTCAGAGATCACTAAGCATGCAAGTGAGTTATTGAGTTTTTATCCAGACGATCTTGAGCCTGTAATTGCAGGTAAAGGCTTACATTTAAAACTGTTCTTAATACACCCCTCCCCAACGTAGAGATATTTGATTCTCAAATTATTATCATTAGTGATGTTATTTTGCGATAAAATGAAAAGTGTAATTATAAAGATTATTCTTAAGGAAAATTGACCCTCCCTCCTATGGTATGAATCTGGAGAGCCAAAAACGCACGGGTCAAGAAGCGTCCAGAAAAAAGTCCAACCCTGAGAAGAGTCAGAAGCAGAAAAGGCAGAGTAAGGCAAAAGAGAGGCTTTCAAAATAATGTGAACTTCAAGTGGAAGTTGATAATATGGCTTCAAAATATCATAAATTAAATGCTAATTATTTTAATTAAACTTAAAACCGTTTTTCACTCTTAATTTTTACGTCAAATGTGAGCCATCTTGAAACCATTCAAAGCTAGCTTGTTATTGACGTGGGCTGAATTTTAAAAATAGAAAATTCAGGGAAAGGGTTTTATTACAATTAAAAAAAGATATGTTTGATTTTGAAAAAGAAATTAGGTATGATCCTTGTTAATTAATGCTTGTTTTAAAGCAACGTTTGAACTTCACATCCCAAACCTTCAAATAAGGGAAATAAGGCTATTTTTATTACAGTCAGTGATGTCAATCAAGGTCGCAGGAGAGCATTGGGCCGGAAACTCCTCCCTCTCTAAATTTTGATAAATATCTTTTTTTTCAGTATTTTCATTGAAGAATGGCTATTTTGGTACTTTCATTGAAAATTTTGAAAATTTGCCCCTCTAGATTTTGGAAAACTAGTTTTGCACCCTCCCTCCAGGTTTTATCCAGAGGTTAACGGTGTTTGAACCCTCCCCCTACTTCTAAATTTTTTTCGAACTCATAAAAACGCAACAAAAACGCATATAAACACAATTTTGGTGTGTTTTTGGTCCCTAAATTGAGCAGCATATTATTGATTGTAATTACAATTTTAGTAGTTTTTTTTTTAAATAAACGCATACCTACCTACCTACCTACCTAAAGATTTTTTCGTAAACCTCCCCTGAACACACCCTTGCCTCCCCCTAATATCCTTGAATTGACGGTAATGATCAATGCCTTTGCTAAACAAGTTCTATTTTTTGTCTTTTGAAGTTTTATATGAAGCTGTACAATGATGTTTTTTGTTTGTTTTTTCAACCTGTGATTGGCGAAAGAAAATGTTAAACGGTAGATTTTGCGTATGTTGCAGTTTCACAGTATCGTCATTTGAGGCTCTTTGAAAGCAGAGCTAAATATCCGAATCATATTAATGTTTTACTATTTATATTATTAATATATTATTAATATAATATTTTATTAATATTTATTTATTAATATTTTATATATTATAATATTTTACGTAGCCAACAATTTTATACCCCACGAGAAACATGACTATAACTTAAATTTTTGCTTCATATCTGTCTTGATACTATTGCCTCCGTACAAATCAGTACAACGATTTAAAAAAAAGTCCTATTTTTTGTCTATTGAAGTTATATAAGAAGCTGTATTATGAAACTGTTTTTTTTCAGCCTGTGATTGACGATAAAAAAAGACTGATAAATATGAAAGAATTTGCTGATGATAATGATTGCTGAGGATAATGAACAATGAACAAGCATTTATTTGTAATATCATATCAATAACATGCTGTCTTTGAAGTAAATCGTTAGGGTAAATTGTGAGCTTTTTGTTGACTCTAAAAGAGGAATTTTGACAGTGGTACCAATTAGGGGAGGGGGTGGAGTGGAGCATTTGTTCTCCCCGAGATCTTCTTCCCAACCTAGATTTTTGAAAAATATCAATTTTTTGTATGCTTTTTATATATTTTTCATGGAAAAAATTTAAAAATTCATCCCCCTAGTTTAAAGAAAATAGATTTTATCCTCCTCCACGATTGAGTATTGACACCACTGATTTTTAATGCTTGTCCTCCTTTCTATGACGCTTATCACGTTGTGGTTGTACAAACAAACACAAAAATAACTGTAGATGAATACTAGTTTTGGCCGGTAAAATGGCTTGTGGTAGAGAAAAGGTTCTTGGATGTTAAGAGGGTCAACTCAGCTAGACAAGCTCCTAACTACGAATATAATTTCCTAGAAACGGCATATTTTTCAGGTAACAGCGCTATAAAATGATGTTGCTTCATCAGCGCTATTAATAACTTAATAGTTATTAATAATATAATATTAAATAAGTTATTAATAAGTTACTTTAATATTATAGCTACTTTATAATAGTTACTTTTTAATAGTTATATAGCTACTTTTTATAGCTACTATTTTATAGCTACTTTTTAATAGTTACTTTAATATAAGATATTTTAATATTTAAGTTAATTTAATATTAAATAGTAATTAATAAGTTATTTTAATAATAATATTAAAGTAACTTAATAATATTAATATTATTATTAACAGCGCTATTACGTTGCTTCATCAGCAACATCATCTAAGGAAATCTATAAAAAATAACGTCAGATAAGAGAGACACAACAGTTTTTTTGGAAACTTTTTTTTTCTCCAAAAGCAGGAGATTCTCAGGCATGATGGTTCATTTCGAAGTCATTGGACAGCTGATAGGCAGAGTAAGGCAAAAGAGAGGCTTTCAAAATAATGTGAACTTCAAGTGGAAGTTGATAATATGGCTTCAAAATATCATAAATTAAATGCTAATTATTTTAATTAGACTTAAAACCGTTTTTCACTTTTAATTTTTACGTCAAATGTGAGCCATCTTGAAACCATTCAAAGCTAGCTTGTTATTGACATGGGCTGAATTTTAAAAATAGAAAATTCAGGGAAAGGGTTTTATTACAATTAAAAAAAGATATGTTTGATTTTGAAAAAGAAATTAGGTATGATCCTTGTTAATTAATGCTTGTTTTAAAGCAACGTTTGAACTTCACATCCCAAACCTTCAAATAAGGGAAATATGGCTATTTTTATTACAGTCAGTGATGTCAATCAAGGTCGCAGGAGAGCATTGGGCCCGAAACTCCTCCCTCTCTAAATTTTGATAAACATCTTTTTTTCAGTATTTTCATTGAAGAATGGCTATTTTGGTACTTTCATTGAAAATTTTGAAAATTTGCCCCTCTAGATTTTGGAAAACTAGTTTTGCACCCTCCCTCCAGGTTTTATCCAGAGGTTAACGGTGTTTGAACCCTCCCCCTACTTCTAAATTTTTTTCGAACTCATAAAAACGCAACAAAACGCATATAAACACAATTTTGGTGTGTTTTGGTCCCTAAATTGAGCAGCATATTATTGATTGTAATTACAATTTTAGTAGTTTTTTTATGAAATAAACGCATACCTACCTACCTACCTAAAGATTTTTTCGTAAACCTCCCCTAAACACACCCTTGCCTCCCCCTAATATCCTTGAATTGACGGTAATGATCAATGCCTTTGCTAAACAAGTTCTATTTTTTGTTTGTTTTTTCAACCTGTGATTGGCGATAAAAAGATGGGCAAATATGAAATAACTCATTTGATTGCTGAGGATAATGAACAATGAACAAGATTTCAAATAGGGGAATAATGCTATTTGATTTTAGTCAGTCATGTCAGTCATGGCTGCAGGAGAGCATTGAGCCCAAGACTACTCCCTCCCTAAATTTTAAAAAATATTTTTTTTTAGTACTTCCATTGAAAATATTGAAAAAGTGCCCCTCTAGATTTTGGAAAATTAGTTTTGCCCCCTACCTCCAGGTTGTTTCTAGGGGTTAACGGTGTTTGAGCCCCCCTACTCCTAATTTTTTTCTAACTTGTAAAAACGTAGCAAAAACGCATATAAATATATTTTTGATGTGCTTTTTTAAAGATTTTTTTGTAACCCTTCCCTGAACGCACCCTTGCCTCCCCTTACTTTCAATGAATTGAAGGTAATGATCAACGGCTTCGCTTCAGGACTCTTAAAAAATATAATACATTAAGGTAAAACATCTGTCTTGTAAACACCTCTATTCACAAAAGAACGACGGTTTTCGATTCCTAACGTTCTATCCTTACTGAGGTGTTAATTCTATAAGAAGATAGTAACACTGGCTCTATTATTTTTATAATGATTTGCTATAGTGAAGTTGTTACCTTTGAAGAAAATGTTAAACGGTAGATTTTGCGTATGTTGCAGTTTCACAGTATCGTCATTTGAGGCTCTTTGAAGGCAGAGCTAAATATCCGAATTATATTAATGTTTTACTATTTATATTATTAATATATTATTAATATAATATTTTATTAATATTTATTTATTAATATTTTATTTATTATAATATTTTACGTAGCCAACAATTTTAAACCCCACGAGAAACATGACTATAACTTAAATTTTTGCTTCATATCTGTCTTGATACTATTGCCTCCGTACAAATCAGTACAACGATTTAAAAAAAAGTCCTATTTTTTGTCTATTGAAGTTATATAAGAAGCTGTATTATGAAACTGTTTTTTTTTCAGCCTGTGATTGACGATAAAAAAAGACTGATAAATATGAAAGAATTTGCTGATGATAATGATTGCCGAGGATAATGAACAATGAACAAGCATTTATTTGTAATATCATATCAATAACATGCTGTCTTTGACGTAAATCGTTAGGGTAAATTGTGAGCTTTTTGTTGACTCTAAAAGAGGATTTTTGACAGTGGTACCAATTAGGGGAGGGGGTGGAGTGGAGCATTTGTTCTCCCCGAGATCTTCTTCCCAACCTAGATTTTTGAAAAATATCAATTTTTTGTATGCTTTTTATATATTTTTCATGGAAAAAATTTAAAAATTCATCTCCCTAGTTTTAAAAAAAATAGATTTTATCCTCCTCCACGATTGAGTACTGACACCACTGATTTTTAATGCTTGTCCTCCTTTCTATGACGCTTATCACGTTGTGGTTGTACAAACAAACACAAAAATAACTGTAGATGAATATTAGCTTTGGCCGGTCAAATGGCTTGTGGTAGAGAAAATGTTCTTGGATGTTAAGAGGGTCAACGCAGCTAGACAAGTTCCTAACTACGAAGATAATTTCCTAGACGGCATATTTTTCAGGTAACAGCGCTATAAAACACGATAAAAAGAAGCAAAATAACGCAGAGGCTGATTTCAAACGACAAATTTGACGTTGGAGCTTCATCACCAACATCATCTAAGGAAATCTATAGAAAATAACGTCAGATAAGAGAGACAACAGTTTTTTTGGAAACTTTTTTTTTCTCCAAAAGCAGGAGATTCTCACGCATGATGGTTCATTTCGAAGTCATTGGACAACTGGCTTTACAAAAAAGATAAATAAAACTCTATTATGTAATATGCCTTATAGTTGAGAAATTTTTCTCAGATTTGAGGAGGGTCAACTCAGCATAACAAGTTGTTAACTATGAAGGTAATTTCCCACAAACTACAGGGTTGAACAAGATGAATGTTGATGCTCGTGTTTAAAACAAACGAGCTATACAAAAACAAAACACCAGAAACTAAATTGTAGCTGCAATAACTTCCCAGATCATTAAGTATTTAAAGATACCGAATAGCTTGTGTGTATTTTGGCGTTGTTTGAGATTTAAAATTGGAGATTTTTACTTCTGCGCCAAGTATTTAAAATATACTTTAATCATAGACGAAAAAAACATACGAATTCAGCTGCACGGTACACATTTTTTTTCAAAGACGAATTCCCCCCCCCCCCCTAACAACGGTTGCCTGAAACTATATGGCCCACCAACATTTTTTGAAAAATATGTCATTTTTGTCGATTGTGTCATTTTTTATTGAAAAATGTGTCATTTTCGTCGATTGTGTCATCATTTCGACTGAATGTGTCATTGCGTCACGCAACATCAAATTGTGTCATTTTGACACAAAATGGGTCAGTTTGGCAGCCCAGGCTTAGATACCTGTGGGCTATTAACTTTTAGTTTATATCTGCGTAGGTTTGTCTATAGTATAGCTTATACAATAGACATATAGTGTACTATGTACATACTATAGACATACTATAGACATATACTATACTATAGCTTATTGTCTATAGTATAGCTTTGCTCAACTGCTGGTAATCACAGAACGTAACTAAAAACGTCAAGCGGTGATTATGTATTACTAAGTTAGAAACGCACATTATATGCATTAATCTGTGATGCAATGTTGTTTTAAAATCAACACTTGAAAAAAATAACCTATTCGGGATTTTTTTTTTTGGGGGGGGGGGGTTACAAAAGACTTTAGAAAACGTATCAAATATTTGTATATATTCATTTTTGTTATTTTTTTACCCGTCGGACAAACATTTCGGGAAGAGGGATAGAACCCCCTAGCTCCTCCTGGATGCAGCCTTAACTTGAATTGTAGGATAGGTTGAAAAACTGTCAAACGAATTTTGGGAGGGATGGATGTTTTAAATTTTAACAATAAGTACCAGAACTTTTTTGTATTGAAAAAGTATGTAATCTTCATAAACAACAAGAACTCAGATGTCTATAGTGACTTTCAGAAAAATCAAGTTGCATACTGTTACCGCATAACATAATTAGACATAATTCGACATTAACATAATTATTAACATTAACACTGTCTCCAAATTTCCACCAAACACACCCACCATTTCTCCAAACACATCCAATCCAAATTTCAAGATATACTACTGCCACAAATCGCTATCAGTAAATAAATGAAACTACCAAACACATCCAATCGAAATTTAGAAATAGATTACTATCACAAATCACTATCAAAGAACAAATGAAACTCAAAACGAACGGAAGTGACAATAAATAGCCGAGTCAAACCCAAACCAGCAAAATTTAACATGAGTTGGGCTGATAACCCCCATGCCTTCTCAAGATAAATAAAAAAAATAGTTTTTTAACTGCACGTAAGGAGTAATATTAAAACTTAAAACGAACAGAAATTACTCCGTATATGAAATGTGTTTTCCCCTCCTCAACGCCTCACTCTTTACGCTGAAGTTTGACTCTTTGCCAAGATTCTACTTTTTAAAACAATTAACAGCTTTAGCGTAAAGAGCGAGGCGTTGAGGAGGGGACAACCCATTTCATATATGGAGTAATTTCTGTTCGTTTTAAGTTTTAATGTCGCTCCTTACTTACAGTTAAAAAACTAGTTTTTTTATTTAATTTTTGAACGCTTTTGAATCAATGCATGTTTGATTTTGGCTCTCCACACATAAATTATTAAAATGAAATTTACATATTAATTTCTTTTTTGGCTAAATGGCTTTCTCTTAGTTTTGATCAGACGATTTTGAGAAATAAGGGGTGGGGAAGGAGGCCTAGTTACCCTCTCAATTTTTCGGTTACATAAAAAGGCAAAACTTTTAATTTTTAACGAACGTTTCCATTAGTAAAAAATATACTTAACTTAAGAATTAACTTACGTAACAAACTTTTATATTCCTATATTTTTATTTTATATATATAAGGGGGTTTGTACCCTCGTTAATGCCTCGCTCTTTACACTAAATTGTAAGTTTTGTCTCAATTCTTTAAGAATGACCCCTGAATCAGAAAGCCCGTAGAGTAAATAGTTGAAATTACTAAAAATACTTTAGCATAAAAAGCGAGGTATTTATCTCCTCCTAAATACCTCACTCTTTATGCTAAATAATTTTTAGAACCCCTTATATGCGTAATAATCTCTGTTCGTTTTAAATTTCAATGCTACTCCTTACTTTCAATTGAATGAACTTTTTCATGCTTATTTTTTCATTGTTTTTTTTTATAGTAGTTTTAGAAAATCCTGAGCCCTTTTCATTGAATTTATCTTCCCCCATGACATATTTCTCCGAGGAAAGATCCTCCCATATAGCCCCCTCCCCTCAGCCCCACCCCCAAAACCAAAAAATCCCCTGAAAACGTCTGTTCACTTCCCAATAACCATTATTATATGTAAACACTGGTCAAAGTTTGCAACTTGCAGCCCCTCCCCCAGGGACTGTGGGGGAGTAAGTCATTCCCAAAGACACAGTTATTATAGTTTTTGACTATGCGGAACAAAATGGCTATCTCAAAATTTTGATCCGTTGACTTTGGAGAAAAATGAGCTTGGGAGGGGGCCTAGGTGCCCTCCAATTTTTTCGGTCACTTAAAAAGGGCACTAAAACTTTTCATTTTCGTTAAAATGAGCCCTTTTGCGGCCTTCTAGGACCACTTGGTCGATACGATGACCCCTGGGGAAAAGAAAGAAAAACAAACAAATAAACACGCACCTGTGATTTGTCTTCTGGCAAAAAATACGAAATTCCACATTTTTGAAGATAGGAGCTTGAAATTTTCAAAACTGCTTTGAGATATTAGCCATGTCATCATGTCAGCTTATCTAAAGGATTAGTAAGCATAAGAAGATCTGGAAGAAAATCAATAGAAAACACGAACTGGATTCTCTTTCGACATCATGTCCAATTTCTCTGGTGAATATGTATTTTCCTCAAAACAAGTTTCAAGCTAGGTCATCCTTTGATCGATTTTCTCAGGGTCCCCTGAGAAAATCGATCAATAAACGTTATGACGTTAAATAAACGTCAAATCAATAAATCAAATAAATCAAAATATCAATAAATCAAATCAACAAACGTTAAACGTTAAAACGTATGACGATCAATAAACGTTATGGGGTTATTGCAGCACTTGCTCTTTGGTCTGTTAAGGGGGAAATCCAAATACTTGACTGTTGGCTTTTAATAATAGAACAATGCATGTAAAAAAAATCGCGTGCTAACCAACGGTGTCTGTAGATCAGATACCGATCTTCAGATTTTTTTCCTTTAAATTTAAATTAAAAGTTAAATTAATTTTAAATTTGAATTCAAATCATCCGACGCTCATCAAAGGGTACTGCGCATAAAAAGGCTGGACACGTTTTGTCACTCTCGCTTTTTATTTCTAAACGCATCATTCAAAAGAACCTCTCAACGAAAAACTTGTGTAAGGTCAATTAAGAAAATGTCATTCGGTTTCTTCCGTGCACAGTCTTCTCTTTTTACTGCTTATCTGTTCTAAGTTGGGGCATTTTATAGTCGATTATCCAAATATATCACCTACATAGCAATTCACCAAGGTCCTTTTCGTCATAAGGGACCTCCCGACGATAGAACTAAAATTACGAAAAATGCATCAAAATCCTATTTTTTCTTTGCATCAGCTTCAAAATTCATCTCCAACCCCTCAAACAGTTTCAAATAGCCCTAGGCTATATAAATAACTAACGGTAAAATTCTAGTTAATTGACTTCTTGCTATCTCAGAAAGGGTTTAGTTTAGGAAAATGAAACTTTCAGGGATGAATCTACAGACTAAAGTATGTCCCAGAAGGTATTTTGAAGCAACTACCTCCACTCCTGCTCCCTCTAGAGGGCCCTGACCTTTGATGACCTTTAAAATATGTGTTATATAAGTGAAACCTTGCAAAATAGATTTTCTGCTTAATTGAAGTACAACAAAATTGTTTTCAGCTTCATAACTTTGCTCAATTCCATTTTATAAGATTTTAAATATATGCAAATACATTTCCTAAATTTTGAAAAAAAAAACATTGATATGGCTGAAAATTCTACTCAAATAACAGGAATTGCATTTTCAGAACTAAAGGCAGAGAAAAAGCAGCTAGTAACTGAAAATTAAGGTAATATGTTGTTTTGTCAAAATTTCAATAGGTCATGTATTCAGGTCTATTCATAGACGTGTCATGTAGGCAAATTTCAGGGCCCCCTAAAGGGAGAAGGAGCGGAAGTGGGTACTTTAAAATACCTTCCCGGGACACACTTTAGCCTGTAGACCCATTTCTTAAAATTTCATTTTCCTAACCTAAACCCTTTCCGACATAGCAAGAAGTCAATTAACTAGAATTTTACTATAACTAACTACACATAATACACAGCAAGCATAATTTATCATATTTCCTCGTTATATCTTTACGCTTTTTTCCTGTGTAATATATTTTCATTCCTTTTCGATTATGATCTGTTGATTTTCCGTATCAATTTCATGTAGTATCTAAATCTCTCATCTATTTACCTTGTGACGGCGAAATGGTAAAACAACGCCCGGGAATAACCGGTGCCGAGGTTCAATCCCCTCTGTCGCAAGGAATGAAATTCTTGGGTTAGATTGGATAATTTTTGAAAATGTAGAAAAATATGTAAACTCAAGAAAAAAAATGTAGGCATTCTATGCTTTAAGGTGCATAGGCTACATCCAGGTCTATGACTACTTGGTGGTATACGACAAAATTGATTGTTTTGATTGTTGATTGATTGTTGGACACAGGACACTCCTGTGTCCAAGGACCAAAGTCCAATTCCGCGTGTGGCAGAATTTACGCGTGTTGCATCTAGCAAGGCTTTATTACTTGAAAATTTGCAACCATAATTTTTTTTTTCATTAGCAAACTTTTTAAATTTGTGGTAAATTAAAAAAACTATGTAATATGTATATGGTATATAGCCTACATTTAATTCTATAATTCTTTCATAGTAATATTATTTAACATCAGTAGATTTTTTTTGAAAGACGAACTACTTATCTCTCGAATCTAAACAACTGGAACCAATGGCGTATCCAAGATTTGTGTTTAGGGGTGGCTATTTTTGAGGGGAGTGGAGGATACAGAAAAACTTCACAAGACACAGCAGAAACTTTTATGTGAGTTGAACAAAAATTTCAGGGGTGGGGCATTATCATAATATATTAAGATAAGGTGCATAAAATTATCAAGTTCAGTCAAGGTCCATTAAAAAAGTTATATGTTCAGTAGCTCATAGACTAATAAACTTGGTTTCATCTTTAGTTTGATTAAATAAGAAAAACAAGTTTTTTTTTAACTGCAAGTAAGGAGCGACTATCACTATCAAAGAATAAAAGGAACTCAAAACGAGCAGAAGTTACAATAAATAGCCGAGTCAAACCCAAACCAGCAAAATTTAACATGAGTAGGGCTGATAACCCCCATGCCTTCTCAAGATAAATAAAAATAAATGGTTTTTTAACTGTAAGTAAGGAGTAACATTAAAGCTTAAAACGAACAGAAATTACTCGTAACTCAAAAAACCACTGACAAAACAATGACAAAACCCGTAAATCTTCTATATATATAAAAATAAGTTGTTTGTCTGTGTGTCTGTCTACTGACGTCATGTTTGTGTGTCGACTGGCGTCATGTTTGTCAACTGACGTATCTATCAATATATATAAAAATAAGTTGTTTGTGTGTCTGTCGAGTGACGTAACTGTTCGCATATGACGTCTGAATTATTTCATCACATACCAATTCAAAAACGAATGTATTCAAGCCGAAGTAGCTCAGTTATATAACTACCTGTGTTGGTGCAGTGGGTTTGACCTTAGCGTGGTAATACGGGACCCAGAAATTGAACCAAGCTGCAGGAATGCACTACAGGGCCGACGCAGGGACATTAGTAGTCAAGAAGCGTCGTTAATCCGATACAAATGCTGTAGCTCAGTTGGTAAAGCGTTATGTCCCAGGTTCTAGGTTCCTAAAGATTCCAGGTTCGAACCTTGGCTTTAGCATTAATACAAAAGAAGAAAAAAAAACTAAAAAAGATAAAAACTACAAAAAAAACTCAAAAGAAAATCTATGTATATATAAAAATAAGTTGTCTATGTGTCCGTCGAGTGACGTCACTGTCCGTATATGACGTCTGAATTATTTCATCACATACCAATTCAAAAACGAATGTATTCAAGCCGAAGTAGCTCAGTTATATAACTATCTGTGTTGGCGCAGTGGGTTTGACCTTAACGTGGTAACACGGGACCCAGAGTTCGAACCATGCTGCAGGAATGCACTACAGGGCCGACGCAGGGACCTTAGTTGTCAAGAAACGTCGTTAATCTGATACAAATACAAATACAGTAGCTCAGTTGGTAAAGCGTTATATTCCAGGTTCTAGGTCCGAGAGGTTCCAGGGTCGAACCTTGGCTTTAGCATTAATACAAAAGAAGAAAAAAAACTAAAAAGATAAAAACTACAAAAAAATTGAAAAGAAAATACTAAAAAAAACTAAAAAACCTAAATAACTAAAAAAAAACTAAAAAAAGGGTAAAAAACTAAAAACTAAAAAAGCAAAAAAATAAAAAACTAAAAAAGGTAAAAACTAAAAAAAAACAAAAAACTAATAAAAAACTAAAAAAACTAAAAACTGAAAAGAAAAAAAAAACTAAAAAAGGGAAAAACTGACAAATAAAAAAGGAGAAAAAGAAAACTAAAAAAATAAAAATAAAAAAAATAAAAAAGGTAAATGTATTCGAGCCGAAGTAGCTGAGTTGGTAAAGCGTTATGTTCCAGGTTCTAGGTCCGAGAGGCTCCAGGTTCGAACCTTGGCTTTAGCATTAATACAAAAGAAGAAAAAAAACTAAAAAAGAAAAAAAAACTAAAAAACAGGTAAAAACTACTAAAAAACTAAAAAAGCTAAAAAACTAAAACAGACGTCATGTTTGTGTGTCGACTGACGTCATGTTTATCGACTATAAATGACGACTGGGACACAGGGAATGTTTGATTAGCAATCACCATCAACAAAGCTCAAGGGCAATCATGAGAATAATGAGGTATAGATCTGAATACGGATTGTTTTTCCCATGGACAGTTATGTGTTGCATGTTCAAGAGTCGGCAAACCTGACAATCTATCTATATGTACAGACAATGGGACAGCGAAGAATGTTGTATATTCGCAAGTTTTACGAAGTTAAAAACATATATATATATATATATATATATATATATATATATATATATATATATATATATATATATATTTATATATATATATAAATATATATAAATATATATATATATATATATATATATATATATATATATATATATATATATATATATATATATATATATATATATATATATATATATATATATATATATATATATATATATATATATATATATATATTTATATATTTATATATATATATATATATATCGAAGCGCCCCCACTAACTACGGGTTGGTGTGGCGCGAAGCGCCACCCCAACAGCTAGTAATAATATAATTCATAAGCATAACTCAGAAAACAACACCCATTAACATAGCGCTTAAATATCTATTTTATTACAGAAATGATGACAAAACTGTTTGTCCATTAAATGAGACAATTAAGGGGAAAATAATTCTAAAGTGTAATTTTTATATTTTTCAGTTTTTTTTTCATACTCATCTGTGTAAAAACAACAACACATACACATAACTTTACAACAAAATAGTCATATTAATTATTTTTTTTGCCGATTTCAGCCCACAGCCCTTGGCACAAATCTCTCATCTATTCACCTTGTGACAGCGGAATGGGGAAAGCCACGCTCGGGAACAACCAGTGCCGAGGTTCAATTGCTCCTGTCGCAAGGAAACTTCTTTATCCATCATTAATCAATAATTTTTGGAAATAGGGAATATGTTGATATACTTAAGGAAAAAAATTTAGGCAATCTATGCGTTTAGGGACATAAGTTACACCCAGCTCTATGATTTTGCCTGGTACTATTGCACGAAATCAATTGTGTTTTCTCAGATAAAAGCTAAACTTCGAAAAGAGCTCATTCGATTAGAAATTGAAAGGGCTAATGCCCTTTTAATAGACAAAAGTTATTGGAGGGTAACAAACACCCCTCATGCGTCCACCATTTTTCCAAATACATCCAATCAAAATTTTAAGATAGTCATTTTGTTCAACATTAGTAAAAGGTAAAAAAAATATGTCTTTGAGGATGACAAACCCCCAGACCTCTCAGGACAAGGGTTTGAATTATTCTCTGGGGGTATATAAGGTAAATATAGAAAAGATCATTGTATAAACTTCGGAAGCGAATCATTACATTGCTAATCAGAAGATTTAGTAGTCTTTTTGAGATTCAGAGTGATCAGAGGGTGGATACCCCCCTCCCTATCACAAATTTTGTATTTTCCCAAAATGAATCTTATAGAAATTTTTAGATGGCCATTTGTTGTCTTAAAAACTTTGAAAAGAGCTCATTCGATTGGATATTGAAAGGGCTAGTGCCCTTTTTTTAGTCAAAAGTAATTGGAGGCTAACTAACGCCCACTATTTTCCAAACACATCCAATAAAAATTTTGAGATTGCTATTTTGTTCATCGTAGTTAAAAAGTCCAGAAATTATGTCTTTAAGAATGAAAACCCTCAAACAGCCCTCAGGGTAAGGGTTGTAAATTATGTCCTGGGGGCATATAAGGTACATATAGAAAGGGCGATCGTATAAATTTCGGAGGGGGATCATTGAACTACCTTAAGAAGTTCAAGAGAATTTTGTAAGACTCTTAAGAGTGGTAGGAGGGTGGATACCCCCCACACCTTGTATTTTTCCGAAATACATCTAATAGAAATTTGGAGATAACCATTTTTTTTCGTAGAAACTTCAAAAACAGCTCTTTCGGTTAAAAACTCAAAGAGCCATTGCCCTTTTTCAATAGTTGAAAGTTGATTGGAGTGCAACCAACCCCCCTCCCATGCCCACCATTTCCTCAAACACATCCAATCAAAATTTTGAGTTAGCTATTTTGTTCAACATATTAAATAGATCTGTAAAATATGTCTTTGAGGTTATAAACCGTTCCCCCACAGCCCTAAGGGCAAGGGTTGTAAGTTATGCCCTGGGGGCATAAAACGTATACATGGAAAGGATGACTGGATAAACTTCGGGGGCGGGTCTGATTAGATTATTAATCTGAAATTCTAGTCCCCTTTTTAAGATTCAGAGTTATCGGAGGGCAGATATCCCCCAAACCTCTATTTTCTAGAAATGCACGAAACATAAGTTTTGAGATGGCCATTTATTGCTGTAAAATCTAAAACAGCTAACTAGATTGGAAATTGAAAGGTCCAGTGCCCTTTTTACTAGTCGAAAGTGAGTGGAGGGCAACACACCCCCCTCCCACGTCCACCGTTTCTACAAACCGGTCTAATCAAAATTTTAAAACAGCCATCTTGTTCAACGTAATTGAAAAGTCCGAAAATTATGTCTTTGAGGATGATTCCCCCCCCCCTCTTATAGCCCTCAGAGAAGTGATTTTAATTTACGCTCTGGAGGCATATAAGGTACAAATATAAAGGATGATTGTATAAACTTTAGAGGGGGCTCATTGGATTGGTAATCAGAAGTTTTAGTGCCTATTTCAAGATTCAGAGTGATCGGAGGGTAGATGCCCTCCCTCACACCTCAGGTTTTCCGGAAAAGCATGTGATAGAAATTTTGAGATGGTCTTAGAAACTTTGAAAAGAGCTCATTTGATTGGATATTGAAAGGGTTAGTGCCCTTTTTAATAGTCAAAAGTGGTTGGAGTGTAAATAACCCCTCCCACGCCCACCATTTCTCCAAACACATCCAATCCAAATTTCAAGATATACTACTACCACAAATCACTGTCAGTAAATAAATGAAACTACCAAACACATCCAATCGAAATTTCGAAATAGATTACTATCACAAATCACTATCAAAGAATAAATGAAACTCAAAACGAACAGAAGTTACAATAAATAGCCGAGTCAAACCCAAAGCAGCAAAATTTAACATGAGTAGGGCTGATAACCCCCATGCCTTCTCAAGTTAAAAAAAATAGCTTTTTAACTGTAAGTAAGGAGTAACATTAAAACTTAAAACGAACAGAAATTACTCCGTATATAAAATGGGTTATCCCCTCCTCAACACCTCTCTCTTTACGCTAAAGCTTTTTATTGTTTTAAGAAGTAGAGTTGTGACAAAGAGGCAACCTTAAGCGTAAGGAGAGGGGCGTTGAGGAGGGGAAGACCCCTTTCATATAAGGAATAATTTCTGCTCGTTTTAAGTTTCAATGTCGCTCCTTACTTGCAGTTAAAAAAAAAATGTTTCTTTTATTTAATCAACAATAGGGACGAAGGCGAACTACAAGAAAAATAGATGTAATTATAGGTATATTTGTGAAAATAGTTCATTAAATATTTACATAAATGTTTACTCTTCGTTTATATAGAACCTGAAAAGTAAGAATGTTTTGTATTGCAAAATACTACCAAAATAAATAGACTTCCTTCATTATTCTTGTAATTGTAGTCGCCAAATTATTGTCTGCTCCTGTAATTTTTCGTCGTTTTCTGTTTGTAGAATCTTGGGAACATAAAAGGTTTTGTTACATAATTCAACATAATAGTTAGACAACCCTGCTGAGTATTGTGATGAACCTCCAACTCCAATAGGCAATATGTTTATAGGCTATTAAATATAATTAACTGAAGATAACAAGGTGGCACTTGAAGATAATGAATCACTTTAAAGATGCTTATTATGATAGGTGAGAATTGTGGAAACAAAAATGAATTAAATCTTGATTGTTTCGTTTTCTTTTGGACCGAGAAGGATAGACCTGAAGAAGAAGAACAGTCAGGACAGGACTTACCAATAGGCCTGGGCCTAGGGACACACATTTTCAGGGAGTGTAATAAATTATCATTGAGCAATTTTTTCGTCAACGAAAACTACATTGATTTGAATTATCTTCAGTGCCAGGTGCACTCCGCCGCCGTGTAAATCACGGCTCAGAGATCACTAAGCATGCAAGTGAGTTATTGAGTTTTTATCCAGACGATCTTGAGCCTGTAATTGCAGGTAAAGGCTTACATTTAAAACTGTTCTTAATACACCCCTCCCCAACGTAGAGATATTTGATTCTCATTTTGCGATAAAATAAAAAGTGTAATTATAAAGATTATTCTTAAGGAAAATTGACCCTCCCTCCTATGGTATGAATCTGGAGAACCAAAAACGCATGGATCAAGAAGCGTCAGAGCTTTAAGTCCAACCCTGAGAAGAGTCAGAAGCAGTAAAGGCAGAGTAAGGCAAAAGAGAGGCTTTCAAAATAATGTGAACTTCAAGTGGAAGTTGATAATATGGCTTCAAAATATCATAAATTAAATGCTAATTATTTTAATTTAACTTAAAACCGTTTTTCACTCTTAATTTTTACGTCAAATGTGAGCCATCTTGAAACCATTCAAAGCTAGCTTGTTATTGACATGGGCTGAATTTTAAAAATAGAAAATTCAGGGAAAGGGTTTTATTACAATTAAAAAAAGATATGTTTGATTTTGAAAAAGAAATTAGGTATGATCCTTGTTAATTAATGCTTGTTTTAAAGCAACGTTTGAACTTCACATCCCAAACCTTCAAATAAGGGAAATAAGGCTATTTTTATTACAGTCAGTGATGTCAATCAAGGTCGCAGGAGAGCATTGGGCCCGAAACTCCTCCCTCTCTAAATTTTGATAAATATCTTTTTTTCAGTATTTTCATTGAAGAATGGCTATTTTGGTACTTTCATTGAAAATTTTGAAAATTTGCCCCTCTAGATTTTGGAAAACTAGTTTTGCACCCTCCCTCCAGGTTTTATCCAGAGGTTAACGGTGTTTGAACCCTCCCCCTACTTCTAAATTTTTTTCGAACTCATAAAAACGCAACAAACACGCATATAAACACAATTTTGGTGTGTTTTCGGTCCCTAAATTGAGCAGCATAATATTGATTGTAATTACAATTGATTGCTGAGGATAAAGAACAATGAACAAGATTTCAAATAGGGGAATAATGCTATTTGATTTTAGTCAGTCATGTCAGTCATGGCTGCAGGAGAGCATTGAGCCCAAGACTACTCCCTCCCTAAATTTTAAAAAATATTTTTTTTTAGTATTTCCATTGAAAATATTGAAAAAGTGCCCCTCTAGATTTTGGAAAATTAGTTTTGCCCCCTACCTCCAGGTTTTTTCTAGGGGTTAACGGTGTTTGAGCCCCCCTACTCCTAATTTTTTTCTAACTTGTAAAAACGTAACAAAAATGCATATAAATATATTTTTGATGTGCTTTTTTAAAGATTTTTTTGTAACCCTTCCCTGAACGCACCCTTGCCTCCCCTTACTTTCCATGAATTGAAGGTAATGATCAACGGCTTCGCTTCAGGACTCTTAAAAAATATAATACATTAAGGTAAAACATCTGTCTTGTAAATACCTCTATTCACAAAAGAACGACGGTTTTCGATTCCTAACGTTCTATCCTTACTGAGGTGTTAATTCTATAAGAAGATAGTAACACTGGCTCTATTATTTTTATAATGATTTGCTATAGTGAAGTTGTTACCTTTGAAGAAAATGTTAAACGGTAGATTTTGCGTATGTTGCAGTTTCACAGTATCGTCATTTGAGGCTCTTTGAAGGCAGAGCTAAATATCCGAATTATATTAATGTTTTACTATTTATATTATTAATATATTATTAATATAATATTTTATTAATATTTATTTATTAATATTTTATTTATTATAATATTTTACGTAGCCAACAATTTTAAACCCCACGAGAAACATGACTATAACTTAAATTTTTGCTTCAGATCTGTCTTGATACTATTGCCTCCGTACAAATCAGTACAACGATTTAAAAAAAAGTCCTATTTTTTGTCTATTGAAGTTATATAAGAAGCTGTGTTATGAAACTGTTTTTTTTCAGCCTGTGATTGACAATAAAAAAAGACTGATAAATATGAAAGAATTTGCTGATGATAATGATTGCTGAGGATAATGAACAATGAACAAGCATTTATTTGTAATATCATATCAATAACATGCTGTCTTTGAAGTAAATCGTTAGGGTAAATTGTGAGCTTTTTGTTGACTCTAAAAGATGATTTTTGACAGTGGTACCAATTAGGGGAGGGGGTGGAGTGGAGCATTTGTTCTCCCCGAGATCTTCTTCCCAACCTAGATTTTTGAAAAATATCAGTTTTTTGTATGCTTTTTATATATTTTTCATGGAAAAAATTTAAAAATTCATCTCCTTAGTTTAAAAAAAATAGATTTTATCCTCCTCCACGATTGAGTATTGAAACCACTGATTTTTAATGCTTGTCCTCCTTTCTATGACGCTTATCACGTTGTGGTTGTACAAACAAACACAAAAATAACTGTAGATGAATATTAGTTTTGGCCGGTAAAATGGCTTGTGGTAGAGAAAAGGTTCTTGGATGTTAAGAGGGTCAACGCAGCTAGACAAGTTCCTAACTACGAAGATAATTTCCTAGACGGCATATTTTTCAGGTAACAGCGCTATAACACGATAAAAAGAAGCAAAATAACGCAGAGGCTGATTTCAAACGACAAATTTGACGTTGGAGCTTCATCAGCAACATCATCTAAGGAAATCTATAGAAAATAACGTCAGATAAGAGAGACACAACAGTTTTTTTGGAAACTTTTTTTCTCCAAAAGCAGGAGATTCTCACGCATGATGGTTCATTTCGAAGTCATTGGACAACTGGCTTTACAAAAAAGATAAATAAAACTCTATTATGTAATATGCCTTATAGTTGAGAAATTTTTCTCAGATTTGAGGAGGGTCAACTCAGCATAACAAGTTGTTAACTATGAAGGTAATTTCCCACAAACTACAGGGTTGAACAAGATGAATGTTGATGGTCGTGTTTAAAACAAACGAGCTATACAAAAACAAAACACCAGAAACTAAATTGTAGCTGCAATAACTTCCCAGATCATTAAGTATTTAAAGATACCGAATAGCTTGTGTGTATTTTGGCCTTGTTTGAGATTTAAAATTGGAGATTTTTACTTCTGCGCCAAGTATTTAAAATATACTTTAATCATAGACGAAAAAAACACGCGAATTCAGCTGCACGGTACACATTTTTTTTCAAAGACGAATTCTCCCCCCTAACAACGGTTGCCTGAAACTATGTGGCCCACCAACATTTTTTGAAAAATATGTCATTTTTGTCGATTGTGTCATTTTTTATTGAAAAATGTGTCATTTTCGTCGATTGTGTCATCATTTCGACTGAATGTGTCATTGCGTCACGCAACATCAAATTGTGTCATTTTGACACAAAATGTGTCAGTTTGGCAGCCCAGGCTTAAATACCTGTGGGCTATTAACTTTTAGTTTATATCTGCGTAGGTTTGTCTATAGTATAGCTTATACAATAGACATATAGTGTACTATGTACATACTATAGACATACTATAGACATACTATAGACATATACTATACTATAGCTTATTGTCTATAGTATAGCTTTGCTCAACTGCTGGTAATCACAGAACGTAACTGAAAACGTCAAGCGGTGGGTATGTATTACTAAGTTAGAAACGCACATTATATGCATTAATCTGTGATGCAATGTTGTTTTAAAATCAACACTTGAAAAAAATAACCTATTCGGGATTTTTCTGGGGGGAGGGGGGCTACAAAAAACTTTAGAAAACGTATCAAATATCTGTATATATTCATTTTTGTTACTTTTTTCCCGTCGGACAAACATTTCGGGAAGAGGGATAGAACCCCCTAGCTCCTCCTGGATGCAGCCTTAACTTGAATTGTAGGATAGGTTGAAAAACTGTCAAACGAATTTTGGGAGGGATGGATGTTTTAAATTTTAACAATAAGTACCAGAACTTTTTTGTATTGAAAAAGTATGTAATCTTCATAAACAACAAGAACTCAGATGTCTATAGTGACTTTCAGAAAAATCAAGTTGCATACTGTTACCGCATAACATAATTAGACATAATTCGACATTAACGTAATTATTAACAATAACACTGTCTCCAAATTTCCACCAAACACACCCACCATTTCTCCAAACACATCCAATCCAAATTTCAAGATATACTACTGCCACAAATCGCTATCAGTAAATAAGTGAAACTACCAAACACATCCAATCGAAATTTAGAAATAGATTACTATCACAAATCACTATCAAAGAACAAATGAAACTCAAAACGAACGGAAGTGACAATAAATAGCCGAGTCAAACCCAAACCAGCAAAATTTAACATGAGTAGGGCTGATAACCCCCCTGCCTTCTCAAGATAAATAAAAAAAATAGTTTTTTAACTGCACGTAAGGAGTAATATTAAAACTTAAAACGAACAGAAATTACTCCGTATATGAAATGAGTTTTCCCCTCCTCAACGCCTCACTCTTTACGCTGAAGTTTGACTCTTTGCCAAGATTCTACTTTTTAAAACAATTAACAGCTTTAGCGTAAAGAGCGAGGCGTTGAGGAGGGGACAACCCATTTCATATATGGAGTAATTTCTGTTCGTTTTAAGTTTTAATGTCGCTCCTTACTTACAGTTAAAAAACTAGTTTTTTATTTAATTTCTGAACGTTTTTGAATCAATGCATGTTTGATTTTGGCTCTCCACACATAAATTATTAAAATGAAATTTACATATTAATTTCTTTTTTGGCTAAATGGCTTTCTCTTAGTTTTGATCAGACGATTTTGAGAAATAAGGGGTGGGGAAGGAGGCCTAGTTACCCTCTCAATTTTTCGGTTACATAAAAAGGCAAAACTTTTAATTTTTAACGAACGTTTCCATTAGTAAAAAATATACTTAACTTAAGAATTAACTTACATAACAAACTTTTATATTCCTGTATTTTTATTTTATATATATAAGGGGGTTTGTACCCTCGTTAATGCCTCGCTCTTTACACTAAATTGTAAGTTTTGTCTCAATTCTTTAAGAATGACACCTGAATCAGAAAGGCCGTAGAGTAAATAGTTGAAATTACTAAAAATACTTTAGCATAAAAAGCGAGGTATTTATCTCCTCCTAAATACCTCACTCTTTATGCTAAAGTATTTTTAGAACCCCTCATATGGGTAATAATCTCTGTTCGTTTTAAATTTCAATGCTACTCCTTACTTTCAATTGAATGAACTTTTTCATGCTTATTTTTTCATTGTTTTTTTTTTATAGTAGTTTTAGAAAATCCTGAGCCCTTTTCATTGAATTTCTCTTCCCCCATGACATATTTCTCCGAGGAAAGATCCTCCCATATAGCCCCCTCCCCTCGGCCCCACCCCCAAAACCAAAAAAAATCCCCTGAAAAGGTCTGTACACTTCCCAATAACCATTATTATATGTAAACACTGGTCAAAGTTTGCAACTGGCAGCCCCTCCCCCAGGGACTGTGGGGGAGTAAGTCATTCCCAAAGACACAGTTATTATAGTTTTTGACTATGCGGAACAAAATGGCTATCTCAAAATTTTGATCCGTTGACTTTGGAGAAAAATGAGCTTGGGAGGGGGCCTAGGTGCCCTCCAATTTTTTCGGTCACTTAAAAAGGGCACTAAAACTTTTCATTTTCGTTAAAATGAGCCCTTTTGCGGCCTTCTAGGACCACTTGGTCGATACGATGACCCCTGGGGAAAAGAAAGAAAAACAAACAAATAAACACGCACCTGTGATTTGTCTTCTGGCAAAAAATACGAAATTCCACATTTTTGTAGATAGGAGCTTGAAATTTTTGCTATAGGGTTCTCTGATACGCCGAATACGATGGTGTGATTTCCGTTAAGATTCTATGACTTTTACGGGGTGTTACCCCTATTTTCCAAAATAAGGCAAATTTTCTCAGGCTAGTAACTTTTGATGACAGAGACTAAATTTGATAAAACTTATATATTTAAAATCAGCATAAAAATCCAATTTTTTTCGTGTATATTTTAGCATCAAAATTACGTTTTTTAGGGTTTCTTTTACAATTGAGCCGGGTCGCTCCTTACTACAGTTCGTTACCACGAACTGTTTGACTAGAACAAAATTTGGGCTTTACTAAAAACGAAATACGTATGAAATGATTTCACCTTTCTTACTATCATAAATAATTTTTCTTTTTATCAAAACCTTAAGAAGCAAATGTCAATATATGTCAATTAAACTGATAATCCACGGCCATTTGTTTGTTGTTGTTCTTTTATTGTTTTGTTCAGTAAAGCGCAGATTGTGTTCTTGTCTTGAGAAGGCATGGGGATTATTATCCCTACTCATGTTAAATTTTGCTGGTTTGAGTTTGACGCGGCTATTTATTGAAATTTCTGTTCGTTTTGATTTTCATTTATTAATTAATATTTACGTTTGGAAGCTTATTTGACTTAATTTTTGCTTATTCTTAGCTTAATGAAGCTTTTTACTTTTCTTTGAAAAATTTATCTTGTGGAAAAAGTTTTTTTCGATCAATTTCGTAAAAGAGCTAATAATTGGCATAAAGTGTGTACCAGTCCATGTAAGGAAAGAGTGCTATGAGGTTAAAAGGAGTGTATTATATTACACACGAATAGCGTGTAAGTTGGCAACCCTGGTAGAAAGTTAAATTTTGTTTCTGAAAAGCCAAGTTAGCCAACAGATGTTTGCGATAACTGGAAGGATATTCTAATTCCCTAAAAAATATCGTTTTTTGATAATATGTAAGTTAGAGTTATGCTAGATGAAACCTATGTGGCCAGGTGGGGCTCCCACCAATTGGGCCATATGATTTTCAATAAATTTTCATGAGCTATAAAATTTTCACTCAAACCCGCGTGGCGTTTAGTCATTTAAGTTCTTCTGACTCTTGGACCGCTATATAATTATAATGTGTCTTAGACTGTGGTTACCCCCTTCTAATTTTTAAGTGCCCCACCCAATATCTTCATCACCATTCCTTGAAAATAAAAGAATGTAGATTGTTTACCGTCCTTCGTAAAGTTACAGTTAGTAACAGTTATAAGTAACAGTTAGTTTTACAAGAAAAATAAAAAATTTGCACAAACAGTCCAAAAATGTGATAATCTGCAAACTTAACCTCCTTTATATCTGAAGGAAAAAAAGAAGATAAATTTGCTTGACACCAGCGGAAGTAGATATTTAATTTTCTTTTAGAATAGCTATTATTGAAAGATTACTTTAAGTACGCATTGCAAGTCTCGGTGTTGACTGTTTTTTTTTGTGGCATTTTCAAAAAGCAAAGTTAAAAAAAACAAATTATATGCAAAATAAAAAATAATGGCAAAACAAAAAGGAGCTTTATATTAAATCTTGAATTGCCAGAATACTGATAAAGAACACGATAGTCGGTTATTGGCAATCCAGGTTGTATCGAGAGGGAAGTTTTAGGGTTTATAATTGACAATTTTATATTTCCTCGTTATTTCTCTACGCTTTTTTCCTGTGTAATATATTTTCATTCCTTTCTCAAATATGATCCGATGATTTTCCGCATCAATTTCATCGCTTATATAAGGGTAATTCGCATAAAAAGGCTGAACAAATATTGGCACTCTCTCAAAATAGAAAAGTAAAGAGCTCCATAAAGCCAAAAATGAGCAGAAATAAATATTATTTGTTTAGACCAGAAAACTTCGCATCGAAGGAGTTGTCGTAGAAACTTCAACAAGGGCTCATTCAATTGGAAAGTAGAAGGGCGAGTGTCCTTTTTAAATAGCTGAAAGTGATCGAAGTGCAACAAGCCTCCCTTCCACGCTCACCGCTTCCCCAAAACATCCAGTCAACATTTTGAGATAGCCATTTTGTTCAACGTAATTGAAAAGTCCTGTAATTATTTTTTGAGGACGACATTTCAGCCCCACAGCCCTAGGGGCAAGGATTGTAAGTTATGCCCTTGGCGCATATAAGGTATATATAGAAAGGGTAATCGTATAAACTTCGGAATGGGCTAGCTGGAATTGTAATCATAAATTATGCTGCCTTTTTTAAGATTAGAGTGGTCTTAGGGTGGATACACCCTCCCCCCAAACATACACACATTCCATATTTCCCAAAATGTATCTAATGAAAACTTTGAGATGGCCATTTGTTGTCTTAGAAGCTTCAAAAGAGCACATTCGATTGTGTATTGAAAGTGCTAGTGCCCTTTTTATAGTGAAAAGTAAAGGGAGAGCAACTGACCCCCTCCCACGCCCACCATTTTCCCAAACACTTTCAATCAAAAAATGGTTTGATGGCTATTTTGTTCAACGTAGTTAAAAATTCCAAAAACTATGTCTTTGAGAATGACAACCCTCCAACAGCACTCAGGGCAAGGATTATAAGTTATGCCCGGGGGTAATATAAGGTATAAATACAAAAGTTGATTCTAAAAAGTTGGGAATGGGCTCATTTGACTGGATATCATATGTTATGCTGTAATTTTTATGATTCAGAGTGATCAGAAGGTGGATACTCCTCCTACACCTCGTATTTTCCCGTAATGCATCTGATATAAGTTTTGAGATGGCCATTTGTTGTTGCAAAAAATTCAAATGTATATAAGGGGCATATAAGGTACATAAAGAAAGGGTGATCGCATAAAGTTTGGAGGGGGCTCATTGGATTGTTATTAAGAAGTTCAAGAGCTTTTTTCAAGACTCAGAGTGATAAGAGGGTGGATACCCCACAACCTCGTATTTTCCCCAAATGTATCTGACATAAATATTGAAATGGCCGTTTTTTGTCGTGGAAACTTCAAAAACAGCCTTTTCGATTAAAAGTTCAAAGAGCCAGGGTCCCTTTAAATAGTCAAAAGTGATTGGCGGGAAACTCACCGCTCCCCCTACCACACCCACTCTTTCCTCAATCACAACCAATCAAAGTTTTGAGGTATCCACTTTGTTCAACATAATTTTAAGGTCCCGTATGTCATGTCTTTGAGAATGACATCCCCCCAGTTTTAGGGCTCTTTTTCAGATTCAAAGTGATCGGAAGCTGGATACCCTTCCCCAACATGCACACACACATTTTGTATTTTCCCAAAAAGTATCTAATGAAAATTTTGAGATGGCCATTTGTTGTCTTAGAAACTTTGAAAAGAGGTCATTCAATTTGACATTGATAGGGATAGTGCCCTTTTTACAGTCAAAAGTAATTGTGGGGGGCAACTAACCCCCTTACCACGCCGAAGCAGAGATAAGAGTGGTTTACTTCTGGATGAAATGGTTGGGACTTGTAAGAATGATATTGAAGCCAGGGGCCATGGTTATATCGAGGAGTGGAGGGAGAGCCGTAGTGTGTAATAAGTTTTGAGGCGTTAAGGGATTCAGCATGCATTTTTGTAAAAAGAAGAGGATGTTATGAGTGCTACAGTTTTTATTAAACTCGAGTGAGTAAAATTGAACTGAACTAGATTAAACTTTTATGTTCACTGGAAACATTTTAACTTTAATTTTGAAATTATTTATAAAATTTGGACTTATGTAAGCTTAAAGAGGCAGCAATTAATTCAAGGTGGATTAATAAATAAGAACAAATGACTTGATGCGGAAAATTATGTTACAAATAATGAATAAAGAGTTGTGATCATAATCACATTTGGCTATGAATACTTAAATTAGCTACAGTTTATATTATAAAAGATAAAAATTTTGCACAAATAGTCCAAAAGTATGCTTATCTGCATTCTTGACCCACTTAATATTTGAAGCAAAAAAGAATATAAATTTGTTTGCGACCAGCAGGAGTAGATATTTTCTTTTCTCTTGGAAAAGCTATTTTTAAAGATTACTTTAAGCACACATAGCAGGTGGCGGTGTTAGCTTGTTTTTTGTGGGATTGTCTAGGAACGAAGTTAAAAGAAACAAATTAAATGAAAAATATAATCTAACGGGTAAATAAAAACGAAGCCTTAGGTTTAAAGCCTTAGGTTCCTTGATTAGGTTTTGATGTTTAATATTTCAATTTTACTTTTTGTTTATTATTATTATTTATCGAAGTCTACGTTATTTCCCAGCTGTATACACCAAAAGTATTTTTTTTATTACGTTATTATGAGTTTAAGTTATTTAAGAATTATTTTATTTAAGAATTAACGACGCTTCTTGACTACTAAGGTCCCTGGGTCGGCCCTGCAGTGCATTCCTGCAGCGTGATTCGATCTCTGGGTCTCGTAGATTAGAGTTTAAGTTTTGTAACGAGTTATTAATTCAAATTTTATTCAAAACTGCTTTGAGATATTAGCCATGTCATCATGTCAGCTTAT
The DNA here is from genome assembly GCF_032884065.1 of Artemia franciscana. NCBI lineage: Eukaryota > Metazoa > Arthropoda > Branchiopoda > Anostraca > Artemiidae > Artemia > Artemia franciscana. Next base: position 10,274,321 of record NC_088882.1, read on the forward strand.
CTAAAGGATTAGTAAGCATAGGAAGATCTGGAAGAAAATCAATAGAAAACACGAACTGGATTCTCTTTCGACATCATGTCCAATTTCTCTGGTGAATATGTATTTTCCTCAAAACAAGTTTCAAGCTAGGTCATCCTTTGATCGATTTTCTCAGGGTTCCCTGAGAAAATCGATCAATAAACGTTATGACGTTAAATAAACGTCAAATCAATAAATCAAATAAATCAAAATATTAATAAATCAAATCAACAAACGTTAAACGTTAAAACGTATGACG